>NW_006922590.1:167372-233963 GCF_000298275.1 Orycteropus afer afer
GTAAATTTTGGTCAATGACATGAGACAAAGTATATGTGAACTGCTGTATGAAAAGTGAATTTACTCTGTAAATCTTCACCCAAATCCTAAAAAAAAAAAAAAAAAAATGGTCAGAAGACATGAAAAGACACTTCACCAAAGAGGATATTCAGGTGGTCAACAAACATATGAAGAAATGCTCATACTCATTAGCCATTAGAAAGATGCAAGTCAAAACAACAATGGGATACTATCTTGCCTCAGCGCTAGTAACAAAGTTCAACAAGACAAAAAAGTAACAAATGGTGGTGAGGATGCGGAGAGATTGGGACTCTCATACACTGCTGGTGGGAGTGTAAAATGATACAACCACTGGAGAAAGCAATATGACAATTCCTAGGTATATATCCTAAAGAAGTGAGAGCCATGACAAGAACAGACATACACACACCCATGTTTATTGCAGCACTATTTACGATAGCTGAAAGATGGAAACAACCTAGGTGTCCATAAACTGAAGAATGGATAACCAAACTATGGTACATACACACCATGGAATACTATGCGACCCTAAAGAACGTAGAATCTATGAAACATCACATAACATGGATGAACTTGGAGGACATTAGGCTGATTGAAATAAATCAATCACAGAAGGGCAAATATTGTATTAGTCTGTTATTGTAAAAAGTCAAGGGAAGGTTTATATATGGAAGAAAATTTATTTTGTTTGTTACCAGGGGTAGGAAGGAAGGGGAGGGAACACTGTTAGATACGTAGTGAGAAGTATTGATTTGAGTGAAGAGAAGGGCAATGTACCAAATATGAGTGATCAACATAGTGGCATTGAGGAAGAAGACATATATATAGAGGTACGAAGGAGATACCGACAACAAAGATGAACCGTTTTACACATACAGTACTGTGTTGTCAGTGAAGGCAAACATGGGTACATGGCTGGATAAGGGGGGTAGACAGGCTGAACTATTAGCTCTGTCTATGCACGGGGAGTATGCCCTAGACCATGTATAGGGTTGGCACACAATATTTCTACAGGAGTTTTGGTATGTTCTGTAAGAGTTCCCAGATGTATAGTAGAGCTGGCAAGAGAGAAATTTGTAGTCACTTCTTGGCCACAGCCAGCTACCCAGAGGGAGCAAGTAGTTAGAACTGTGGGCTCAGGATCATAGTCACAGGGGACATCAAGCTCAATTGGCATAACATACTACACAAAAAATCATTCTACATCCTACTTTATTGAGTAGCAACTGGGATCTTAAAAGCTTGCAAGCGGCCATCTAGATGCAACAATGGGTCTCCTTGTCCACAGTCAAGAAGAATGAAGAAAACAAAAGATTCATGGAAACAATTTGTCTAAGCATCTGGTACACCATGCGATCCTCAGCCTATGTAACTATAAAACCTGAAGAACTAGATGGTGCCCAGCTACCACTGTGAAACACTCAGAGGGGGATCTATGTAGGAGATCCTGGATAGACTCAGAGAACAGTGTAGAACAAAACTCAAAACCATTAAAAAAATAAAAGGGGGGGATCAGGTTTGCTTGTCTGATAGAGCCTGGTGGAACCACTGAGACTGTGACCCCTAGCTGCCCTTCAGGTCTGGAATTGATCCCACTCCTGTGGCTTCCAGCCAAACAAAAGACAGGCATATGAGGTGAATATTTACACTAGGTAGATACACTCCTTGGAGAGAACAATCATGGGAGAATAGAAGATCTGTTTATGCATAGGGAGACAGCTCAGGGAGCAGGGGTGCATGGAGGGAAAGATACAGGGAAGAGGTAACTATCTTAGGAAATAGGAGGGGAGCTGTTGCATTGGGGTAAATTGTAGTCATTGTCAAGAGACAAAGTGTATGTGAGCTGCTGCATGGAAAGTGAATTTGCTCTGTAAACTTTCACCCAAATTAAAATAATAAAAAAAAAGTCATTGCCAGCAACAAATTAGCTATGAAATATTTTTACCAATAAAATACTGAGAGGATAGGCATGATGGGAACACTTAAGAAATGTTCAGACAATTGAAAACACCTCATATAATTTGCTGATGTTATCATTCTCATATGTTCAATGTTATTTATAAGATAATGATAAAGGCAATAATGAAAACATTATGTATATACACAGACACAGATATATTTATATAGTGGTGTAGTGCCTAAGGCATTTGACTGCTGAACCGAAGGCTGGTGGTTCAAACCCACAAGCCACTCCTTGGAGAAAGGCTGGGCAACCTACTTCCGTAGAGATACCACCTCAGAAACCTAAGGTGGGGTCACTATGAGTCGAATCGACTCAAAAGCAGTGAGTTTTAGTTATATGTGTGTGATATTTGACTTATGTCAGAACCTACGTCTGACTGGGTCATTGGAATGGAACCCTATCAAAAGTCAAGAACTACTAGTACATACTTATATGTGTGTGTATGTGTTTAATTAGGCCTGTTTGTAAAAGTAGAAAATGGACATACAGACTTATGGCAGCACTTAGACAATCCTCAGGCAATTGGTTTCAAGATTTTGTGCCCTGCACATGAACCACCATTAGTTTTGTTGTGCTGAATGCCCACGGCCCTTTTAGGTTCAAGCTCAGTGGGAACAAACTTAACTTTGGAAACAGAGTCATAATTTGTCCTAATCAAAATATGTAGGCCTTCCTCTTGAGAAAGTACATGTAGCATCAAGGACAACTAAAATATATTACTGAGTCTGCATTAGATTTCTCTTCTATCAGCTAAGGAGCCTGCAGTACAGTAATGATCTTGACCATGTTGTTTCTAAGGAGATTGCTGAGTTTCTCATGAATTCTCTTGCCCTAAGTATACAGGGTAGTCTGCAACGGCCTCAAGTATATAATTCACTGGAAAACTTAACTTAAAATTTGGCCCTCGGGAATGATGCATATTAAAACCAAATTTTGTACATTGAAATTGAATTTGTAATGGTCTGTTCCTGAAACTGTACATAAAAAAAAAAAAAAAACCCTCATAATAAATGTGGTCAGATTATCTGACTGCTCCATGTGATATTTATTTCACCACGATGCTAAAATATATTTTTATAATTTAACTGGAAGGAGGTTAAAAATTAAGCTTTTATAGCCTTGTTGGCTATTGCTCTCTACTGTATCCTTGATAATTTTGGAAGAGATAACAGGAATCATGGTACCAGAATATCACTGTTATACACATTTGATTAACAAACAATAACAACAAGTATGTGTGTGTGTGTGGGGGGGGGAGTTATTGTTATGTGCCCTCAAGTGCCTTCTGACTCACAGCAGCCCTAGGAAAAACCCAGCAAATCACTGCCTGGTCCTGTTCCACCATCATGGTTGTTGCTATGAGACCATTGTGGAAGCCGTGTGTCATTCCATCTCCCTGAGGGGCTTCCTCTTCTTCACGGACCCTGTACTTTACCAAGCATGATGTCCTCCCAGCACCTCCTGATAACACGTCTAAAATATGTGAAACAGAGTCTTGCCATTCGTACTTCTAAGGAGGATTCTGGATGTACTTCTTTCTCCAAGACAGACTCTTCATTCTTCTGGCAGTCCATAGAATATACAATAGTCTTCACCAACACCATAATTTAAAGGCATTAATTATTTTCAGTCTTCCTTATTCGTTGTCCAGCTTTTGCATTTATGAGATGTTCGAAAATATCATGGCTTGAGTCAGGCGTACCTTAGTCCTCAAAGTGTCATCATTGCTTTTAACAATTTAAAGAGGTCCTTCACAGCAGATTTGATGCTATACGTTGTTTGATTTCACGGCTCTTTCTTCCATGGTGGTTGCGTGTGGATCCAAGTGAAATGAAATCCCTGAGAACTTCAATCTTTTCTTCACTTATCATGATGGTGCTTATTGGTCCTGTTGTGAGAACTTTTGTTTTCTTTATGTTGAAGTGTAATCCATACTGAAGGCTGTAGTCTTTGATCTTCATCAGTAAGTACTTCAAGTGTTCTTCATTTTCAGCAAGTAAGGTTGTATCATCTGCAATATTGCAGGTTGTTAATGAATCTTCTTCCAATCTTGATGCTACATTTTTCTTCATATAGTCAAATTTCTGGGATTATTTGCTCAGCATACAGATTGAATAAGTATGGTGAAAGGATACACCTTTGACACACACCTTTCCTGATTTTAAGCCACACAGTATTGACTTCTGTTTGAACAACTACATCTTGGTTTATATACAAGTACCTTATGAGCACAGTTAAGTGTCTGCAATTACCATTCTTCACAACATTATCCATGTTTTTTTGTACTCCACACAGTTGAATGCCTTTGCATAGTCAATAAAACACAGGTAAACATCTTTCTGGTATTCTCTGCTTTCAGCCAAGATCCATCTGACATCAGCAGTGACAGCCCTTGCTCCACAACTGCTCTGAATCCCACTTGAATTTCTGGTATTTCTCTGTCGATGCACTACAACAACTGTTGTAGCATTATTTTCAGCAATACTACACATAGTTTTGAGATAGGCAGAGAGAGGAGAGATGGGGTGAATATGTTAATATAAAGTTGAAAAGTTGTCTTACAGTATTTTGACAGGTTACATTTTCAAGTATGTTTTCTGTTGTTAGGTGCTGTCAAGTCAATTCTGACTCAAACCAACCCTATACACAAGAGAACAAAACAATCCTCACAATCCTTGCTGTGCTTTAGCCCGTCATTGCAGCCGCTGTGTCAGTCCATTGCGTTGAGGGTCTTCCCCTTCCTCTCTGACCCTCTATTTTACCAAGCATGATATCCTTCTCCAGTGTCTGGTCCCTTCTGACAACATGATTAAAGTTGTTGTTGTTGTTGTTAGGTGTCGTCGAATCAGCTCTGACTCACAGCAACCCTGTGTACAACAGAACAAGACACTGCCTAGTCCTGTGCCAGCCTCACAGTCCTTGTATACCTGAGCCCGTAATTGCAGCCACTGTGTCAACCCATCCCATTGAAGGCCTTCCCCTCTTTCTTTGGCTTTCCACTTTACCAAGCATGATATCCTTCTCCAGGGAATGGTCCCTTCTGACAACATGACCAAAGTAAGTGACACAAAGTCTGGCCATTCTCGCTTCTAAGAAGCATTGTGGCTGCACTTCGTTCAGGACAGGTTTGTTCACTCTTCTAACAATTCATAGTATTTCAGTATTCTTCCCCAACACCACAATGCAGAGACATTGATTCTTTAGTCTTGCTTGTTCATTGTTCAATTTTTACATGCATATAAGGTGTTTGAAAATACTATAGTTTGGCTTAGGCACACTTTAGTCTTCAAAGTGGCATCTTTGCTATTCAACACTTTGAAGAAGTCTTTTGCAGTAGATTTGCCCAGTGCAATATGACATCAGATTTCATGACTGCTGATTATCATATTTTCTATGATAATCAAAATGCAAATCAAATCAAGAGTTTATGGAAGATTTTTTTTAACTAAATATTTAATATTCAACATGCAACTTTTGTCATCAGCAACTCCTATATCATTCTTTATATTCAAGTACAAGACAAAATTCAAATTCTGTCCTTGGCTGTGACAAGTCTAATGATGGTTCTCGGTCACTGTTCAAAGGACCAGAGCTCTAAAAGGTTCTGTATGTGCCTAATTTATCAGAAAAGGCCAGCCTGGCAATGAGTACATAAAGAGCAATAGATGCCAATATCCTGTTCAGTAGAAAGGAATTGTTGTTGTTGTTATGTGCCGTCGAGTCAGACCCGACTCATAGCGATTCCTCCTTAGGTTTCCAAGGCAGTATCACTACAGAAGTAGATTGCCCAACCTTCCTTCTGAGGAGTGGCTGGTGGGTTTGAACGCCAGCCTTCTGGTTAGCAGTCAAATGCCTTAGGCGCTATGCTACCAGAGCTCCTCAGAAGGAAGGTTGGGCAATCCTACTTCCATAGTGATACTGCCTCAGAAACCCAAGGAGGGGTCACCATGAGTCGGGTTTGACTCGACGGCACATAACAACAACAGAAAGGAATACAAATGCACAGAAAGTTACCATTTCTATAGGATTTGGAAATATCTCTTCATTGTCTAAGTGATATAAATCTTCATCAAGGAGAAAAAAATTCAGATTTTAAATGAAAACTTTCTTCTATTCTTAATTTCCATGAACTTTCATGCTTCTAACACAGTAACCACAAGGAACTCTACCTCCTATAACCTTTACTTTTGTACAGGATAGAATTCGATGGATGATTTTGAATGCAAGACTGTAATGGTTGAACTTTATTCTAATAATTCTAAAGCATTAACAAATGAAGCTCACTGCCATTGAATCAATTCTGACTCATGGCAACCCCCTTTGGGTTTCCAAGGCAGGAAATGTTTACAGAAGTAGATCACCCCCCTTTTCCTTCCATGGAGCAGCTGGTGAGTTTGGACTACCAGCCTTCTGGTTAGCAGTCAAAAGCCTTAGGTACCATATGACCAGAGCTCCTAATAAGCATTTTTGTTGTTGTTAACTGCCATTGAGTCGTCTCTCACTCATAGCGACCCTAAGCACAGCTGAACGAAACACTGCCCAGTCCTGAGCCAGCTCCATGATTCTTGCTACAGTTGAGCCCATCTCAGCTGCCACAGTGTCAACCCATCTCATTGAGGGCCTTCCCCTCTTTTGTCCACTCTCCACCTAACCAAGCATGACATCCTTCTCCAGGGAATGGTCCATTCTGACAACATGACCTAAGTATGTGAGATGAAGTTTGGCCATTCTCCCCTTCAAGGAGCATTCTGGCTGCACTTCTTCCAGGACAGACCTGTTAGTTCTTTTAGCAGTCCACGGTATTTTCAGCATTCTTCGCCAATACTACATCTCCAAAGCGTCAATTCTTCGGTCTTTCTTATTCATTGTCCAGCTCTCACACACATATGAGGTGATTGAAAATACCATGATTTGTGTCAGGTGCACCTTAGTCTTCAAGGAGACATCTTTGGTCTTCAGCACTTTAAAGAGGTCCTTTGCATCTGATTTGCCCAGTGCAATATGTAATCTGATGTCGTGACTGCTGATACCATTCACATAGATTGTAGAACTAAGTAATGTGAAGTCTTTGACAATTTCAATCTTTTCTCCATTTATCGTAATGTTGCTTATAGGACCAGTTGTGAGGACTTTTGTTTTCTTTATATTGTGATGTAATCCATGCTGAAGACTGTATTCTTCAATCTTCATCAGTAAGTGCTTCAAGTCATCTTCACTTTCAACAAGCAAAGTTGTGTCATCAGCATATGGCTGATTGTTAATGATTCTTCCTCCAATCTTGATGCCATGTTCTTCTTCATATAGTCCAGCTTCTTGGATTATTTGTTCAACATACAGATTGACTAACTATGGTGAAAGGATTCAACCCTGATGCACTCCCTTCTTGATTTTAAACCATGCAGTGTCCCCTTGTTCTGTTCAAACAACAGCCTCCTGATGTATGGACAGGTTCCTCATGAGCACAATTAAGTATTCTGGAATTCCCATTCTTCTCAATGTTATCCACAATTTTTTATGATCCACACAATCAAATGCTTTTGCATAGTCAATAAAACACAAGTAAACATCTTTCTGGTATTCTTTGCTTTGAGCCAAGATCCATCTGATGTCAGCAATGATATCCCTTGTTTCATGTCTTCCTCTGAATCCAGCTTGCATTTCTGGAAGTTCTCTGTTAATATATTGCTGCAACCATTTTTGAATTATCTTCAGTAAGATTTTACTTGCATGCAATATTGATGATATTGTTTGATAATTTCCACATTCTGTGGGATCACCTTTCTTTGGAGTGAGTACAAATATGGATGTCTTCGAGTCAGTTGGCCATGTAGCTGTCTTCCAAATCTCTTGGCATAACCAAGTGAGTGCCTCCAGCGGGGTATCTCTTTGTTAAAACATCTCAATGAGTATTCCATCAATTCCTGGAACCATGTTCTTCAGCAATTCTGTCAGTGCAGCTTCAACTTCTTCCTTCAATACCATTGGTTCTTGAACATATGCCACCTTCTGAAATGGATGAAGACCTACCAGTTCATTTTGGTACAGTGACACTGTGTATTCCTGCCATCTTCTTTTGATGCTTCCTGTATCCAATATTTTGCCCATAGAATCTTCAATATTGCACCTCGAGGCTTTAATTTTTCCTCAGTTCTTTCAGCTTGAGAAGTGCTGAGTGTGTTCTTCCCTTTTGGTTTTCCAACTTGAGATCTTTTCACATTTCATTATACTAATTGGCTTTGTCTACTCGAGCTGCTCTTTGAAATCTTCTGTTCAGGTATTTTATCTTGTAATTTCTTCCATTCGTTTAGCTACTCTGTTCAAGGGCAAGTTTCAGAGTTTATTTTGATATCCATTTTGGTCTTTTCTTTCTTTTTCATCTTTTTAATGACCTCTTGCTTTCTTCATGGATGATGTTCTTGATGTCATCCCACAATTCTTCTGGTTTTCAGTCATTGGTGTTCAATGCATCAAATCTATTCTTTAGATGGTCTCTAAATTCAGGAGGGGTATCTTCCAGGTCATATTTTTATTCTTGTGGACTTATTTTAATTGTCTTCAACTTCAAGTTGAACTTGCACATGAGCAGTTGATGGTCTCTTCCACAATCAGCTCCTGGCCGAGTTTTGGCTGAAGATATTGAGCTTTTGCATTACCTCTTGCCACAGATGTAGTCAATCTGATTCCTATGTATTCTGTCTTGCTAAGTCCACATGTATAACAACCATTTGTGGTGTTGAAAAAAGGTATTTGCAATGAATAAGTCGTTGGTCTTGCAAAATTCTATCATGTGATCTCCAGCATTATTTCTTTCACCAAGGCTAAATTTTCCAACTACCAGTGATTCTTCTTTGTTTCCCACTTTTGCATTCCAGTCACCAGTGATAAGCAACACATCTTGATTGCATGTCCAGTCAATTTCAGATTGCAGAAATTGATAAAAATCTTCAAATTCCTCATCTTTGGCTTTGATGGTTGGTGCATAAATTTGAATAATATTAGTATTAACAGATCTTCTTTGTAGGCATTTGAACATTATCCTATCACTGACAGCATTGTACTTCAGGACAGATCTTGAAACAAACTTTGTGATGAAGAAGCCACACAATTCCTCTTCAATTTGTCATTCCTGGCATAGTAGATCATATGGTTGTCTGATTCAAAATGCCCAAAACCTGTCCTTTTCAGCTCACTAATGCCTAGGATATCAGTCTTTATGTGTTCCATTTCATTTTTGACAACTTCCAGTTTTCCTACCTTCATACTTCGTACATTCCATGTCCTGATTATTAATGGATGATTGCAGCTGTTTCTCCTCAATTTGAGTCATGCCATGTCAGCACACAGAGGTCCTGAAAGACATACTTTATCCATATCATTAAGGTTGGTTCTATTCTGATAAGGCAGCTCTTTCTCAGTCCTATTTTGAGTGCCTTCTGACCCAAGGGGCTAGTCTTCCTGCACTGTGTCAGACAGTGTCTCCAAGCTATTTATAAAGGTGCCCAGTAATGTGTCAGACAGTGTTTCTCTGGTATTCATAAGGTTTTTCCTGGCCAGTTTTTGAGAGGGGGATGGCCCCCTCCTTCTTCCTAGTCTGTTTTAGTCTGGAAGCTGCGTTGAAACCTGTGCACCATGTGCAACTCTACTGACATCTGAAACACCAGTGGTGCAGCCTCAAGCCTCACAGCAACATACAAGCCCCACGGGATGACAAACTGACAGACAAGTTTGTCTCCCTTAGCTAATAAGCATTAGGAATTAATACAATTTTCAGGTTTCTTTAGTTGCACAATTATTTGTATGTTTAAGGAAATTTTTTATGGCAAAGATATGAAACTCAAACAGGTATTATTATTTATCTGATCCATTTTGCTAATCAGGTCATCAGGGGTGTATTGTATAGGCTTTGGTAATACACATTCAATTTCTGTAAGAGAAACACAAAGTATTTATAAACGTTATAAAAGAGAATTCCTGGACCTTTCAGTACATTTTAAACTACTGTATCTCTGGAGAATACAATTGTCCACCTCAGGCCTAGAATAAAACCTCTATCATATGTTGTTGTTGTTAGGTACTGTCAAGTCATCTCCGACTCATAGTGACCTTAAGTACAGCAAAACAAAACACTGCCCAGTCCTGTGCCAGCTCCATGGTCCTTGCTATACCTGAGCCCATTGTTGTAGCCACTGTGTCAATCCATCTCATTCCACCTGGCTCTATCAGACCAGCAAACATGGTTCTCCCCCCGCCCCTTTTATTTTTTCCAAATGATTTTGAGTTTTGTTCCACATTGTTCTCCCCTCTCTCTCTATCCAGGATCTCGTACATACATCTCCTTCAAGTGCTTGACAGTGGCAGCTGGGCACCATCTAGTTCTTCTGGTCTCATAGTCACATAGGCTGCAGATCGCATGGTGTACCAGTTGCTAGGACCAATTGTTTCCATGAATCCTTGGTTCTCTTCATTCTTCTTTGCTCTGAATGAGTAGAGACCCATTGCTGCATCTAGATGGCTGCTTGCAAGCTTTTAAGATCCCAGTTGCTACTTGCCAAAGAGGTGGAACAATGTTTGTGTAGTATGTTATGCCAATTAAGCTTGATGTCCCCTGTGACTATGGTCCCAAGCCCACAAGTTGAACTACTCACTCCCTCTGGGTAGCTGGCTATGACCAAGAAGTGACCTTGTCCCTTGTCAGCTCTACTATACACCTAGGAATTCTTAGAGAACATACAAGTACAGTTGTAGAACCATTATCTGCCAACCCTATAAATGGTTGGGTACATTCCCTGCTGCATAGACATATCTAGTAGTTCAGCCTGTCCAGCCATCTATCCACCCGTATACCCATCTTTGCCTTAACTGACAATGCAGTACTGTATAATGCAAAAGGGTTCATCTTTGTTGTCCATACCTCCTATGTACCTCTCTCTCTGTCTTCTTCTTTCTCAATGCCACCCTGTTGATCACTCACATTTGGTGCATTGCCCTCTCTTCACCCAAATCAATACCTATCTCTACCTATCTAACAGTGTTCCCTTTCCTTCCTGCTCACCCCTGGTAACCAACAAAGAAAATTTCCTTCCATATATAAACCTTTCCTTGACTTTTACAATAATGGACTAATACAATATTTATCCTTCTGTGATTGACTTATTTCACTCAGCATAATGTCCTCTAAGTTCATCCACATTTTGCAGTGTTTTGCAGATTCTACATTATCCTTTAGGGTTGTGTAGTATTCCATAATGTGTATGTACCATAGTTTGGTAATCCATTCCTCAGCTGATGGACACGTAGGTTGTTTCCAACTTTTTGCTATTGTAAATAGTGCTGTGATGAATATGGGTGTGCATATGTCTGTTCTTGTCATGGCTCTCACTTCTTTAGGATATATACCTAGTAATGGAATGGCTGGGTCAAATGGTATTTCTATTTCCAACTTTTTAAGGAATTTCCATACTGCTTTCCATAGTGGTTGTACCATTTTACAGTTTCACCAACAGTGTATGAGAGTCCCAATATCTCTGCATCCTCGCCAGCATTTGTTATTTTCTGTCTTGTTGAACTTTGCTGCTAGTGCTGGGGCAAGATGGTATCTCCTTGTTGTTTTGATTTGTGTCTCTGTAATTGCTAATGATCGTGAGCATTTCTTCATATGTTTGTTGGCCGCCTGACTATCCTCTTTGGTGAAGTGTCTATTCATGTTTTCTGCCCATTTTTTAATTGGATTATTTATCTTTTTGTTATTGAGGTGTTTGAATTTTCTATAAATTCTAGAGATAAGACCCTTGTCAAATATGTCATTGCCAATTTTTTTTTTTTTTCCCCAATCTGTAGGTTCTCTTTTGATGCTTTTGGAGAAGTCTTTGGAAGCACATACAGATTTAATTTTTAGAAGGTGCTATTCATCTAGTTTCTCTTCTGCTGTTTGTGCATTTTGGATTATGCTTGATAATCTATTTATGCCACATATTAGGGCCCCTAAATTTGTCCCTAGTTTTTCCTTGAGGAATTCTATAGTTTTAGGTTTCACATTTAAGTCTTTGATCCACCTGGAGTTAGTTTTTGTGTATGGTGTGAGGTACAGATCTTGTTTCATTTTTCTGCAAATGGATATCCAGTTTTGACAGCACAGTTTATTAAACAAACATTCTCTTCCCCATTTAATGGATTTAAGCCCTTTGTCAAAGATCAGCTGACCATAGGTTGATGGATCTATTTCTGGGTTCTCAATTCGATTCCATTGGTCTATGTGTCTGTCATTGTACCAATACCAGGCAGTTTTGACGACTGTGGCTGTATAGTAGGTTTTGAGATCCAGCAGTGTGAGACCTCCTACTTTGTTCTTCTGCTGCAACCACTTTTAAATTATCTTCAGTAAGGTTTTACTTGCATGCAATACTAATGATATTTTTAGATAATTTCCACATTCTGTGAGATCACCTTTCTTTGAATGGGTACAGATATGGATCTCTTCCAGTCAGTTGTCCAGTAGCTGTCTTCCAAATCTCTTGGCATAGCTGCGTGAGTGCCTCCAGCATGGCATCCATTCATTAAAACGTCTCAATGGGTTTTCCATCAATTCACAGAGCCTTGTTTTTCGCCATTTCCTTAAGGGCAGCTTCCACTTCTTTAATACCATTGGTTCTTGATCATATGCCACCTCCTGAAATGGGTGAACATCGTCCAATTCTTTTTGGTACAGTGACTCTGTGTATTCCTTCCATCTTCTTTTGATGCTTCCTACATCATTCAATGTATTGCCCATAGAATCTTTCAATATTGCAACTTGAGGGTTAAATTTTTTCTTCAGTTCTTTCAGCTTGAGAAATGCCAAGTGTGTTCTTCCCTTTTGGTTTTCTAACTCCAGGTCTTTGCATATTTCATTATAAGAATTGAGTTTGTCTTCTTGAGCTGCTCTTGGAAATCTTCTTTACAGCTCTTTTTTCTGGTTGTTTCTTCCATTTGCTTTAGGTACTTTCCACTTAAGGGTAAATTTCTGAGTCTCTTCTGATATCCATTTTGGTCTTCCTTTCCTGTCTTTTTAATGACCTTTTGCTTTCTTCATGGATAATATTCTTGAAGTCATTCCACAATTCCTCTGGTTTTCAGTCACTGGTGTTCAGTGCATCAAATGTATTCTTTGGATGCACTCTAAATTCAGGAGGGATGTATTCAAGGTCATATTTTGGCTCTTGTGGACTTATTTGATTGTCTTCAACTTCAGCTTGAACTTGCTTACAAGCAGTTGATGGTCTGTTCCACAATCAGCTCCTGGCTTTGTTTTGGCTGAAGATATTGAGTTTCTTGCTTCTTGCCACTGATGTAGTCAATCTGATTCTTGTGTACTCTGTCTGGCAAAGACCACGTGTGTAGCCACCATTTGTGTTGTTGAAAAAGGTATTTGCAGTGAATAAGTCATTCTTGCACAACTGCTACAATGTAGCATATTCAAATCCTGCAACAATCTACAGTAGTCCATACGCTCCTTCCAGGCTTGCCAAATAAAAATTCACATTTTTACAAATACAGCTTTATAGTCCATAATAATGAGATTGTGATTCAGTAGGTCTTGGATGAAGCTTTAAAACATATAAATGGAAGTTCTCTGGATTAGGAATAGTTGTACACAATTCCAGAATCATTGTTAATTCATTACAGTAGCCAGTAGTTCAGGTAATTTTTATAAACTGACCAAATAGTAAAACAATACAAATTCAGTTTACACACGTTACTTGTAGTTTTTTTCCTACATATTTTACTGAGGAAAGTTGAATTGAACTTGAACTTTGAAAATACTCAGTCAGCACTTTTTATCATGATGTAAATAGTTTGGAATAGACCTGTTTGATAGCTAAGAATGGAAAAGGATTAGGAAGGGTAAATTATGCAAACTCTCTTTATGAAAGCAAACACTATGCAAATATTTCATTTGTCCTTTACTTTAGCTGAGTTAGTCAATGATAGATTGCTTTCTTAGCCAGCATCTTAATGAACAACATTGTTTCCTTTATAATTCTCCATAGTTGTTCTCCTTATTGAAGGAAATATTATTTTTCAAAATCCAGTTGTAAGGACGTAAATTGTAGCACTATGGCAAACTGAAAATAGAGTGTCATTTATAGAAACTATTTTATGTTTCCAATCCTTTTATTTTTTCATCTCCATTCTCTCGTCTTTTATGTTTCACAAAAAAGTTATGTGCACATAATCCTTAGTCATTCATTAATTCATTCAGTCCCTCAAACATAACAGATCAATTACTCTGACAGCTTTACCCTGGTCTACATGAACGCTATGACATTCGGTTGGACATAACTTCAGTAACCACATCGTTTTTCCTTTGTTGGAATGTTCCTTCTGCAAGTACTCTAATGTTGCAGCTAGAAGATACACATCACTTGCCCTGATGGTGGTAGCCCTGTCCACACCCATAACAATCACCAAGCAGCTGGCTACATAGCTGTGGACTCAGAAATTCATGTTTTCGCACAACTTCAGGATTTAGATGAAAAGAATCGTTTCCCCTCGTCCAATCAGATTTGTCTTCTGAGCGTGGCGCAGCAATCTGCTGAGCTGGCCCCTCTCTCTGCATTAGCCATTTAGTGGCAGCAGTGCTCATGATTTGTCAAGTCCTTCTTTCCTCACCTCCCGTGCTCATTGCTATTAACGACTGAATTCTGAGGGCTAAGCATACTGACTGGCACACGCTAAATAATTTCCTGTCAACTGCCAAATGTTTCTATATTCTGCTGCCATACTGTATTAATTATTTTCTATGTATGTAAGGTAATTTTGTAGTAGTAAGAGAAATGCGTTGTTGCTACTCCTGTAGAGGTCTATGATGCCAGGAAAAAAAAACCACTGGGGGATAAAGAGTATCTCTTACTTTAAAACATTGATAGTCAAAATAACTTTGGAAAAGAGTTAACAATCTAGAAGAGTGTTTAGAAATTTGATTTACAAGGGCTGTGCCAAACCAAATCTAGAGTGCATAAAGCTAGGGCCATTTTTTCTTTTCTCTCCCACATCTCACTGCCCTGTTCCACTAGGCAAAACTCCCAGTAGTAGCTGACATGTAGAGAGGCCAACAAATTGCATCTGCTGAATTATCAGCATCCCTCCTTCTCTTAATGAACTGTAACAACTGTGCAATGAATCAATCGGCTCTGCGGAAAGGATGCCCTGAGGGTGAGCAGCAGAGCCTGGGAGGCTGAAATCTCTTCAATGAAGTGAAATCTGTCTTCAAAGCCTATTAATAATTTGAAGAGATAGCACTGCAAAAGGATCAGAAAATTCCTTTGTTACTGAAGCAAGCTTTGTATAAGTTAGTGTATAAATTTTATTTGAGGTATATATAAGGGGTGGATTTTTCAGATTTGCATATTTTGATATATTTCACGACTTGGACAAATAAGTTCTTAACAAAATATTATGCAAGGAATTAAAACATTTTTTCTTTCTTATTTATTTATTTCAGTATAGCACAATGTACTTTACTAGAATCACTTCACTAATCTGCACACTAACCAAGTGAGGCAGGTGTATTTTACCATTTGAGAGCTTTTCTAAGTGGACCAACTTTAAAATTGCTGAACCCTAGATTCAATATAGGAGCTCTGGTGGCATAGTACCTAAGGCATTTGACTGCTAACCAGAGATTGGCGGTTCAAACCCACCAGCCACTCCTCGGAACAAAGATTGGGCAATCTACTTCTGTGGTGATACCACCTCAGAAACCCGAGGAGGGGTCGCTGTGGGTTGGCTCCGACTGGACGGCAGTGAGTTTGGTCTTTGGTAGGTCTGGGTTCAGCATGACATCCGTGTGCAACCAAAGTTCATGCTCACTCGCTATATCCTGGGTCCTCAGCGTCGGGTTTCTCCATAAAATGCTCTACACATTTTCTAGAATGAGTTGGCCACTAAGTGAGATTTAGTTAATGTAATATAAACTTAGTGATTCCTTTGATCATGGACCAAAGTGTCTTTCAGAGAGTAAACTTCAGTGACTGTATTCTTTATTATTTCACTTTTTCTGGGGTACAACATGTGCTCTGGAGACCCACAGAGGTGAGAACAGCATGCATTTCTCTTTGATGCTCAGACCCCATGAGTGATCTCATCTACTTCTGTGGCTTTTTATATCAATTACATGTTTGGACTTCCAATTTGCATTTCCAGTCTTGTCTTCACCCTTCCTTTTCAACTTTGTGAAAGATTCCTGAGGTCACATGATCTCCATGGCCATTCTTGGGCCTAGAAAGTTCTGTGATCATTATAAATTATCTATATGATCTCAATTTCACAGTAAAAAAAAAAAAAGTGTTTAGAGCTATGTAATGAGAAAAATCCTCTCCCAGTAAACATCTCCTGCAGGAATGAAATAGAGATGTGGAGGAACAAGAAATCTTTTCCTTTATTGATACTGATAAGTGATGCTGTTATCATGTCTGGGCTTAGGATCCAGCAGTTGCTTCCTCCTTTCTCATTGCCATCACAGTCCATAGGCACCTGTCCTTACAATGCCTGTGTCACTCTCCTCTGGGTACTTCGAATGAGGAGGCTCTAAGATGGTGCATACAGCAGCCCTTTCCCCTCCATTGCCCACAGCAGATCCACACACATTCCTCTCCTGCAACTTCTCTGAGAGTGCAGGTAGATCCCAAACAGTGGTTCCACTTAGCTTTGTCATCAAACCTGGTAGCCAGCCTTTTCTCATCCTGTAGATTTCCTGAGAAGGCTTGAGTTGTCTGTTCAGTGTGTTTCTACTACCAGGCCATTTATCAAGATTTACAAAAAAATCATTAAATCTCTTTGAGGATGGCTGGGACTTACTGTACAACAACAGTTTTCTCTAAACAGGTGTTTCAACAATCCTCCCTGTTTCCAGCCACTGATATTGTACATCCCTAATGAAGGTAGAAGCCTGGTGGTTCAAACCCCACCAGCCACTCCTGGGAAGGAAGGTTGGGCAGTCTACTTCCGTAGTGATACTGCCTCGGAAACCCAAGGAGGGGTCGCTACGGGTCGGGTCCCACTCGACGGCACCTGACAACAACGATGAAAGCAGATAGTCTGCACAGTGTTCAGGTGCTTTTGGTTTGTTTCGCAGTCCTCAAGAAAGTCTGTCTCATAAGTTACTTTGGTATTTGATATCTGCTGAGTATTTGTATCTCCTTCAAAATCTTCACATTTTAAATCCTAGCATGATACCTACCTGATGTACTGTTAGGGATGTCTAACTTAATGTAAAAAGCAGATGTCTTCTCCTCATTAAAACATACACTTCTCTGTTCCCTTTCTTCATTAATATCCTCCTTATCCATCTAGTATGAAGCAAATGACTTAGGTTACATTTTGTATTCTTCCTTTCTGATAGCCCACATGCATACGAACCATATTCAGATTACCTCAGAAAGACGTAATGAAATCTGTCCATGCCTTCCATTTCCACTGCTGTCATACTAGCTCTATTATTGCTGGCTTAGATAAGTACAATAAGTTTTCCATTGATCCTGTGTCCATTCTTGGCACAATCCATCAACCCATTATAATTGACCTTACATCATCTCTCATGGCCTTTAAAAATTGTTCAGATTATATCACTCCTCTGTGTAAAAATCGTTGATGGCTTCCTACTGTACATATGTGTTAATACAATGCAATCAGAATTAAAAAGCTTTAAACTAAACACATGGCAGGTACCCAGTCTCATTTTCTACTTTCTACTCACACTAGCTCCATTCACTTACACAAAATGGCGGACTACTGCTATCTCAGTCTTTCATCTGCCGTTCTCTCACCCTGGAATGTTCTCCTCCTGGATCACCATGAGTCTGACTCCCTTTACTCAGTGAGTGTAAGTGGAAACACCACTTCTAAGAAGGCTTCCCTTGATGATCTAAAAGAACACATCTTAACACAAACTGCCACTCCTCAGAAGGAAGATGGGGCAATCTACTTCTGTAGTGATATCACCTCAGAAAACCAAGGAGGGGTCGCTATGAGTCAGGTCCGCCTCGACGGCGCATAATAACAACAACAACATTACTTAGAAAGCATTTTTTACACCCTTGGTTCATATTTTATTTCTTATTTCTCCCCATAAATCTATTAGTTAGTTCCTCAAAGACAAGGACCATGGTTATGTTGCTTACAACTGACTTTCTAAGTTATCAACCATCCCTACATTTCCCTGCAAGCTCTACATTGACATTTGAATTATAAGCACATTTAATTCATCCACATTATAAAAGTTTTGGATTTTTTCACTTTATAAAAATAATTTCTATAGATTATTTTAAATAATTAGTATCTTAATTTGATTCAGCAAATTCATTTATGTATAAATTTACAGAACTGTATCTATATATTTGATAGATATTATGTGAAACATTTTATGTATAATATAATAGGATAATTGCAATGATAAAGATGCACAGATGTTATAAGAACAAATAGATGGATATATAAATGGTAGCAGCATGGTAGACAGCATATAAATTCTGACCAAAAAACCAAACCCAAATTCACTGCCATCCAGTCGAGTCTGACTCATAGCAACCCTAGAGGACAGAGTAGATAGAACTGCCCCATGTGCTTTCCGAGGCTGTGAATCTTTAAGGAAGCAGACTGCCTCATCTTTCTTCCTCAGAGCAGCTGGTGGATTTGAACTGCTGACCTTTTGATTAGCAGTCCAATGTTGCAACCCCAGAGCCACCAGAGCTCCTATATAGCTTCTGTTGTTGTTATGTGCCATCGAGTAGTCCCTACTCATAGCGACCCCTCCTTGGATTTCTGAGGCGGTATCACTACGGAAGTAGATTGTCCAACCTTCCTTCTGAGGAGTGGCTGGTGGATTTGAACCTCCAGCCTTCTGGTTAGCAGTCAAGAGCCTTAGAGACTATGCTACCAGAGCTCTAAGAGATAATTAATGAGAAATGACTTTAGAATAAACATCACCAAAAATGTAAATACAAAAAATTAAAAGAAATAAACAAAGATTGGTTAAGCTCATTCAGGGCAGAAGGAGCATGATGCACCAAGTCCTAGAGCTGCGCAAAGCACTCGGGTATATGCGTGTGAAAAGAAATAATATACTGATAGAAAGTTACAGCAAAAAAAGTGTAAAGGTACTAAAACTTAAATGACAAATATGATAAGTGATTGAACATGTTAATGCAAATTACACCTGATCATAATTGCATTTCAAAAATATCTACCCTGGAACCTCATAGAAAATCCTTAGAACACTCCACAGTTGAAGAGTTTTTCAGTAATCCAAATAAGAGATGATGAAGACATCAACTAAAGTAGTGCTGTGAGGGTAGATAGACATTGTAGAGACTGAATTCTAGAGGGAGAGATTTTAAGATAAGGTGACTGAAAGGCCTGGCGAGTAAAGGAGAGGTCAGTGACAGTTCAGGGATTGCTGAGTGTAGAGTGAAGCTATTCACCGTGAGGGTAGGGACATGTTTAACAGTCAGGTTTGATGAGTAAATTTTGAAGTGCCAGGAAGATGTTAATAGTGAGAGGTACACTACTAGGTGAGGCGTGCAAAAGATATGTGTTGTAGGTGGAAATCTAGGAGTTATTTAAGTGTGTGACTCTGATACCTTGGGTATATTTGTTTGAATACTCAAAGAAAGTATGTTTCACTTTTATGTGATCATCTGCCACTTTGAAAATTTGATATTGAATCTTTAAATCACCAAAGTTGAGGATAGAACTTGAGTTGGTCAAGGAAACCTGTGAGCAATTTTGAAAGCTCTTTGATTAATGAGGAGGAACAGCTTTAAGTTCTAAATCAATAGATGACACAGACGAGAAAGGGCACTATGTTGTAGTATAGGTTGAATAATGTTAAAGGAAATTGGGTATTTTTAGATAGATTTTGAAGACTAATTGGTATAGAATCAGCCCTGGTATCTTAAGCATGTGACCTCCAATTTCAAGACTTAAAATATAAAGGGTCATTAGAGTAAGAAAGTTTCCTTGGAGAGGACTACAGAAGTAGCATTCTCAAGGATTATTCTTGCTTTTATTAGGTGCCATCAAATTGGTTCTGACTCACAGTGACCCTATGTGCAATGGAATGGAACACTACACAAAACACTACACAGCCCTGTACCAATAACAGTCTGAGCCCATCATTGCAACCACTGTGTCTATGTGTCTCATTGAGGGTCTTCCCTTTTTCTCTGACTTTCTATTTTACCAAGCATGATATCCTTCTCCAGAGACTTACCCTGCTTTTCCAAAGTCCATGAGATGATGACATGCCATCCTTATAGGGAGCATTCTGTGTGTACTTCTAATACTCATCGGTTCTTCTGTCAGTCCATGGTATATTTATTATTCTTCAATAACACCACGATTCAAAAACACCGATTCTTCTTCAATATTTCTTACTCACTGTCCAGTTTTCACATGCATATGAAACAATTGAAAATACCAAGGCTTGGGTCAAACACAATTGAGTCTTCAGAATAACATCTTTTCTTTTTAACACTTTAAGGAGAACTTTTGCAGCAGATCTGTCCAATGCACTACATCGTTTGATTCCTTTACTGCTGTTTCCGTTGGGCATTAATTGTGGATCCAATAAAATGAAATCCTTGACAATTTCAATCTTTTCTCCTTTTGTCATGATGTTGCTTATTAGTCCAGTTGTGAGGATATTTGTTTCCTTTATGTCAAGATGCAATCCCTACTGAACGCTGTATCGTCTTCGGTGTTCAACAATAATTCTTTAAAATCCTCTTCAGTTTCAGGGAGCACGGTTATGTTCTCTGCATATTACATGTTTTTAAAGAGTTTTTCCTCCAGTCCTGATGCTGTGCTCTTCCCTTCTTGGTTTATTTCCTCACATACAGACTGAGTAAGTATAACAAAAGAAAACAACCCTCACACAAATCTTTCCTGATTTTAAACCATGGAGTGTCCCCTTGTCCTGTTGAACAACTGCCTCATGGTTTATGTACATGTTCAACATGAGACACAGTGAAGTGTTCTGCAAATCCCATTCTTCACAATGTTATTTATAACATTGTTGAATTTTTTGACCTGGTCAGTAGAACACAGATAAAATTCATTTAGTACTCTGTGCTTTCAGCCACAATCCAACTGACATCAGCAATAATACCCCTTATTTCATATCCTCTTCTGAATCTGGCTTAAATTTCTGGCAGTTATTGGTCGATGGACTGTTGCAATTGATTTCGAATTATCCTCAGCAAAATTTTACTTGTGTGTGATATTAATGATGTTGTTTGATAAGTTCTATATTTTGCCAGAGTACCTTTCTTTTGAATGGGTACAAAGGCCAGGTTAGCTGGCTACTTAACTTTACACATAAACAAGTGAGTACCTCCAGTACTACAGCCATTTGTTGAAAGATCTCAATTAGAATTCCATCAATTCCTGAAGTCTTGTTTTATGCTAATGCCTTGATTGCAGCCTGAGCTTCTTTCTTCAGTACCATCTGTTCTTGATTATATGCTGTCTCCTGAAATGGTTGAATATTGACCAGTTGTTTTGGGACAGTAACTCTGTGTACTCCTTCCATCTTCTTTTGATACATCCTGCATTGTTAAATATTCTGCCCATAGAATCCTTCAGTATTGTGATGTGAGGCCTGGATTTTTTTCTTCAGTTCTTTCAGCTTGAGAAATGTGGAAGGTATTCTTCATTTTTGATTTTCTAACTTCAGATCTTTGCAAATAGCCTTTTGAAATTTATTTTGGTCTTTTACATCATCATTTCTTCCATTTGCATCAGCTACTCTGCATTCAATAGCAAGTTTCAGGGTCTCTTTTGACATGCATGTTTGTCTTTTGTTCTGTCCTGTCTTTTTAATGACTTTTTGCTTTCTTTGTGTATGATGCCCTTGATGTCATTCCACAACTCATTGATCTGGTCTTTGGTCATTAGTGTGCAATGTCATCAAATCCTTTTGTGAGACCATCTCTAAATTCAGTATAATATATTGAAAGTTGTACATTGGCTCTCAGGGACTTGTTCTAATTTTCTCCAGTTCCAATTTGTGTGTTATCTTGAAACAGTTTGGGGATATAGTGTGCTCTTTATAATGAAAGAGGGTGGTGTGGCATAGGGGTTCAGAACATGGGGTGACTGAGTCATTGGCCCTACATTTTCAAATGGGAGTTTTCCATAAATTTGCATTAAGGAAAGAACAAAATGAAATATTTGATGGAATGGTGGTGAAGATAGCAGTTGTGTCTTTGTCTGAAACTGCAAAGTTTTGGAAGCCTTAAGGAATTGTTTACACGTGTCAAAGACTAAGATGTGTACTTTGTTAAAGTAGAAACAGAGATTCATTGATGGTTCAAAATCATTTAGAACAGGAGACACATTACAACTCAGGTTCTGGTTATCTAGTTTCACTCTGACAAGAATATACCACAAATGGGATGTCTTGAAGAAACAGGAGTTTATTCTCTTAACAGTTTGGAGGCTTTAAGTCTGAGTTCAAAATGCCAGGCTCTAGGGGCTGGGTGAAAACCCCTCGAACTTGGGCTTCAGCTCTGCCTCTTGCTCCTGGCCCACTGAAGCCAGAGGCATCTCTTCACTCAGGCAGCTACTGGCTGCTGAGGCTGACAAGCCCAAGGTCGACAAATAAAATGGCACAGCCCTGATGTCACCAAACAACACAGCAGGCCGTTGATTCAAGTCCATTAAAAGTCCCAAGATTGGCAGAGTTTGGCAGGCTGCTGAACAATGACTCGGCTATATGCAGGGTCCAAGCATGCCATAAACTAGAGACCGTTCCCCAAGGCTTCTCCTTATATACAGGAAGCAGACCACATCCCCAAGGCAGCTACTTAGATTCCACCATGGAGTTATTACCATTCTCATCATGGGGCATAACTACATCCAGCTGCCCAGCCACTCAACGAGGCCCAGCCAAGTTGACCCACAAACTTAACTACCACATCTCACAACATGAAACCAAATGCTCTGAGGAGTTGAAAGTGAACAGACATATTTAGATGGTAATATCTGGAACTAACTAACTTTTTGATTGGCAGGCTGCACATTAGGGAAGCTGGGTGTGGGCTAGCGCTAAGTGAGCTTTTTGTGCTGATTGGTTTGCAGAACATGTATGGGCTTCCCAGATTGGCTCCTTGAGATAATTATAAAACTGTGACTAAAGGGGGCTATATAGGTAGGTGGTCATAACACAATGGTAAGATACTCCTTTCTTGAAAACATCCTGTTAAAATAGCTTCTTGGTAGAATATTTCATGTGGGCTGCTTGTGCAGAAGAGTTCAGAAAACTCCTGTGTCAAGACCTCGTCAGGAATACTCTGCCTACCTTCTTCCTTGGCTTAAAAAAAAAAAAAAACACATTTCCTCAGTTATGTGCTTATCTCTGCACAAAGGTTGCTGGCAGCTGGGGAAGTAAGCAGAAGTCAAGATGCAGTCTGGTCTCAGACCTAGACCCACCATTTTACTAGGGCCAAGTGTCTTGATTTTGGTGACTCACACAAAAGCTTAGGGAATCCTCTTTCACATATTTATTCTGTGTACAGATTAAAGGGTGTCATGGGATAAATAAAAGAATTATAGCTACAGTTATCATACCAATTGTGTGAGGCTGGGTTCTCTAGAGAAGCAAAACCAGTAAAGCTTATAGATAGAGAGAAGGAGAAATTTATCTTAGGAAAATGACTCACACACTTGTAGAAGTTGGAAAGTCCCAAGTTCTTGGATCAAACGTCAAGCTGGAGGCTTTTCCCAACTCACGCAGCTGCAGGGGCTGAAGAGCTCAATGCTGGCAGACATTAACAGCTGTTGACTCCAACGAATGATGAATCTAAGCTCTCCAGGCCGAATGGTGGGTTGTTTGCTCACGGACAGCACAAGAGGATCTTGACCCACAGAAGAGTGTAGCTTTTCCCTGGATGTCCAAAAATACACTGGAAGCAGGCCACACCCCTAGGGAAACTCCCTTTCAATGGATTGGCTGTTCAAAACATATATAACTGATCCCATCGTGGGAACAACACACATCACAATTGCTTAAACCACACAGAATTGTGGTCCAGCCAAGTTGACACACAGACCAACTATCACACCAATCATCATCTTCAGCCTCATCATAACTCTTCCATTGTAATTCCACTGTCATTTTTGCATAATTTCATCATTCTCCTGTAAAGTAAATTCCCTAATAAAAGACTCTGATTGTCTCTTCTTGTATCATGTGGTCAATATACTTTGGCCAGAGACAGAGCATCATTTTTTTTTTTTTTATTTTTTTTGAGGTGGAATTCACATAACATCAACATCATCATTTATAAGTGAACAATTTGGTGGCATTTAATAAATTCACAATGTTGTGTGAGCACCACCTCTACCTGTTTCTAAAATGTTTCAGTTTCCTCAAAACAACCCTCTACCCCCGTCAACCACCAATCTGGTTTCTATCTCTATGGATTTACTCATCCCAAATATTTCATATAAATAGAATCATATATCTGACTTATTGCATATTACTTCGTTCACTTAGCATGGTGTTTTGAAGATTGTCCACGTTGTCGCATGTATTGGTTCTTCATTCTTATGACTAAATGATATTCCATGGTAAGGATATACCACAATGTGTTTATCCATTCATACACTGATGGGTATATAGGTTGTTTCCATTTTTGGCTATTGTGAATAGTGCTCTCATGAACATTCATGTACGAGTATTGGTTTGATTACAGGTTTTGCCCCCATCCACCCCTAGTTTATATAATTCTGTGTTTAATTTTTTGAGGAACTGCCTAATTATTTTTCATAGCAGCTGCATAGTTTTACATTCTGCAGCAATGTAGGAGGATTGATTCCACTTTTCTTACCTTCAGCAAGCCAATACTTGTTATTTTCCTTTTTTAAATGTAATAACCATCCTAGCGAATGTGACATGTAGGTCATGGTTTTGGTTGACATTTCCCTGAAGATTAATGATGTTGAGCATATTTTTGTGTGCTTTTGGGCCACTTGCGTGCCATCTCTGTCTATTCGTTTTTTAAAATTGTGTTGTTTGCCTTTTTGACTTTCATAACAGTGTATCTTGATCTTGAATGCAGCACAACAAGCAGTAAAAAGCACATATAAAATAAACGGAAGTGTTTTTATCAAGGTAAAGTGAATGGATGCTGAGCAACCAAATATGTGCCACGATGTTTTTAAGCTTTTCCTGTCTCATACGAGGAAATTTATTGCAGCATTTGTTGCACTGAGTTGTTTTCTTTGAATTTGAAGCGTCGGGTATCTTTAATAGTAATACTGCATGCAGCACTGTATTTACTCACTTATCGGTTAATTAAAAGTGACTTGTTCATCCAATCTGGTGATCATTGTGGATCCCTTCTGTCGAGTTACTTTCTCAAGTTGTTGAAGATCAGAGTGCATGCATCTTCTGTAACATCTATTACTGAGGCGAAATATCAGGTCTGAAGTGAACACTTTCCGCAAGTTAACAGTTATAATTTAAAAGTCATCTATTAGCTATTAGGGAGGTGTTCTGATTTTGTAGAGTTTTGATGGAAAATATCAAGGCACTAGGACAGGGCTTATGCCCATTCAGCCTAACAGAATTCAGGTGGGCAGAACATGGAGTTAACAGGTCTCTGCCCACATAGCTTACAGAGCTGTTTATGTCATTTAGAAGTGAATTATGAGGGAGAGTTTGGAGAGGAGAACGCTTTAAGAATATGTATTTTTATTCAATCAGTAGAAAAGGCTTTAGAATGTCCATCTGTGACAAGCACAGGAGATAAAACACTGAAATAAACTCAAACAATTCTCACAATGTAATTTGCAGCATTTGTCGAGGCAGTTACATTTTATTCATCCATGGAAGAACATCTTTAATCCGTTTAATAGACCTGTCTCTTTATTTACACATATCTTTGTTCTTTTAGTATAGATAAGTGAAAGCAGTCGACATACACATTCCTTCTGTGGCTGTCATTATTAATCTGAATATAACCATACTAATGAAAGTAATTTCATTCTTTATAGTCAAAGTAAAATGCACTGAGGATGTAGTTGCGATGTGCTAGTGCCTACATAAAAATGGAATCTCTCTCCATGAATCTTTACATTCCAGCATGCAATTGAGATGGGGAACCATTCATTTTATTCCCCACACCGTGTCTGACCTTAAGTAGGTTACAAATAAGCTCCACAACTGCATAATGGCTAAGAACAAATGGCTAATGCCCTTTACCAGTTGGTAAATTAGTGTTGTGTGATTATGTGAAAATCCTTGTTCTCCACCTACACATTTGTTTGTTCTAATGATTGCTTTGTTGTGATTATAAGTGAAAAATCTTTCGTTCCCTAAATAGAAATGCAGCAATAAGAGAACATCATTTCTTGAGTGTGAGAGCCCCACATTTAAATTTTCATTCATACATTTTTATAACTTTGGCAATCTATTTAATTTCCTCAAATCTCTGCTTTTTGTTTTTTTGTTTGACTTGTAATTTAACTTCTTATTAAAAAAAAAAAAAAAAGACATCAATAACTTCTCTAGTTAACCATTCTCCCTGCAGGGGCCAGTACATGGACCATGAAGACAACTCTTAGAAGTCCTTAGCCTTCAGGATACTTGTGACTGAAACGATTTAGTCTGGCATAGTTTCATCCAGTTTCCTTTCTCTTTTGTCTCAATTACAAGGGCCAGTTCATGGTCCTTTGCTTTACATTTGTGGCTCAAATATTTATTCTATTTGACTTTCTTTTAAAAAAGTTTTTATTGTGATTTCGGTGTCAGTTTACAGAACAAATTGATTTTCCATTCAACAATTCATTACACATTTAGTTTTGTGACATTGATTGCAATCCTCACAATGTAACAGCACTTTTCCCACTTCTTCCCTGTGATACTCTATTTTATTTTGTGGTCTCTTGTTCTAATGAAGGGAGTTCTGGTGGTGTAGTGCTTAAGGCATTTGGATGCTTACCTAGAGGTCAGTGGTTCCAACCTGCCAGCCACTCCATGTGAGAAAGATGAGGCAGTCTGCTTCTGTAAAGATGGGCAGCCTTGGCAACCCAGTGGGATTTCTATGAGAATCAACCTAATGGCAGTGAGTTTGGTTTGGTTCTAACGGAGCCCATTTGCTGGAGCAAATGCTTACCTTCTGATTACTGACGGAAAGGTTGGTGATTCGAACCTACCCAGAGGCACTTAGAAAGTCCTGGTGACCTGCTTCTGAGAAGTCACAGCTTTGAAAACCCTGGAGTGCAGTTCCTGCACAACCCATGGGGTCACCATGAGTCGAAGTCAATTTAACAGAGACTGGTTTCTTTCTTTCTTTTTTCTTTTTTTTTTTCTGATGATGAATAATTGTCTTTGCTTTTCATCCTTGGAACTAGCAGAATGAGCTGATAATTAAAGTGCAGTTGAGGTAGAATGCACTGCCTTCTCTTTGAACATCCTTGTTATTTTAGTTGCTGAATGTAGGCTATTACACAATCAACCCAATTTTTGTTTAATGGGAGACTGAGGCAATGATTGTGAAACACTTCTTATAACCTATAGTAGCTAAGAATTTTTCCTGCTGTTTTTATTTATTTATTTCTTAGGTCATGCAGCCCTCAGGGGAGCAATGTGAAATTTGTATCACTATTAATGTCGACATTTCCCTAAAGAGTAAACTGAGGCTGAGGACATTTAAACAATGTTTGAAATTTAATTCATTAGTAGTAGTAGGGGCAGAAAGCAAATGAACCTTGTCACTTTCTTCTACGCCTTGCAAACTTCCTCTACGTTATAATTAATTAGGTACTTAGTTAATTAAAACAACAACACTTATTCTGCTGTACCCAAAACTATTAATAAAAATGTGAATTTTGTAAAGATTATATTTGGTTCCTAAATTCCTTATCTTTCACCAGTATTTTCTACTTCCAGTGGTCTGAGAACACCTCCCAATTTATATATTCTCTCCCAGAACATAGTTATTAACTAATAATATTTTATGTTTATATTGATATCTAATATTTATTGAGTGCTTTTTATGCCAGACCCTAATCTAAGAATTTTACATATATTATGCCAGTTATTTCATAGAGCTCCATGAGGTTAGTACTGATATTATTTTCATTGTACAGAACATACACAAAAGTAACTCACCCAAAGCTGTTACGTTAATTAGTACTTAATGCCATGTTTAATTTCTAGTTCTTTAAAAACTGGAAAAAAGGCAATTCTCAAATCTAAAATAATGAACATCTGAATAACATTCCACACAAATGAGATATGAAAAGTATTTTGATATAAAAATAATTCTTCGTCATGAAACACTACACCAGGAAATATCAGACAGCTAAAGCAGATTCATCAAGAGACTTATAAAAAAAAAAAAAGGAAGAAAGACTTGATATGCTAATTATTTCTGTTGAATTTGTCTTTGCTAGATATATCAGGGGAAGTAAATAAGATCTTGAGGTGCTTAAATATCACCTATTTTCAGTTTGCATGCTTCTATTCAAAAATGGCTACAGCAGTATATTGACAGAGAACCTCCAGAAATGGAAGCTGGATTCAGAAGAGGATGTGGGATAAGGGATATCATTGCTGATGCCAGATGGATCTTGGCTTAAAGCAAATACCAGAAAGATGTTTACTTGTGTTTTGTTGACTGTGCAAAGGCATTCAGTTCTGTGGATCATAAGAAATTATGGATAACATTTAGAAAACTGGGAATTCCAGAATACTTAATTGTACTCATGAGGAACCTGTACACAGACCAGGAGGCTGTCGTTTGAACAAAACAAGGGGACTAAAATCAAGAAGGAAGTGTGTCAGGGTTGTATCCTTTCACCATACTCATTCAGTCTGTATGCTGAGCAAATAATCCAAGAAGCTGGACTATATGAAGAAGAATGTGGCATCAGGATTGGAGGAAGACTCATTAACAACCTGCAATATGCTGACTACACAACTTTTCTTGCTGAAAGTGAGGATGACTTGAAGCACTTACTGATGAAGATTGAAGACTATAGTCTGCAGTATGGATTATACCTCAATATAATAAAAACAAAAATATCCTCACAATTGGACCAATAAGCAACATCATGATAAATGGAGACAAGACTGAAGTCTTTTCAAAGACTTCATATTACTTGGTTCTACTATCAACACCAATGGAAGCAACAGTCAAGATATCAGACATCATGTTGTTGTTGTTATGTGCCATCGAGTCAGACCCGATTCATAGAGACCTCTCCTTGGGTTTCCGAGGCAATATCACTACGGAAGTAGATTGCCCCATCTTCCTTCAGAGGAGTGGCTGGTGGATTTGAACCGCCAGCCTTCTGGTTAGCAGTCAAGTGCCTTAGCCACTATGCTACCAGAGCTCCCCAGACATTGGGCATATCTGCTGCAAAGGACCTCTTTCAAGTGCTGAAGAGCAAAGATGTCTCCTTGAGGACTAAGGTGCGCTTGTGCAAAAACTGCGAGGAGGCCACATGTTCTGACCTCCTCTAATCTCACAAGAGGAAGACAGCAGTAACCCAAGGCCTATTACTGCAAGGCCAAACATCCTGCCTCCCTCCAGCCCTTTCACCAACCGTTCCTCCCAAAGCACCCACCACCTCTCTCCTGGGTTCGATAATTCACTGTAGTGGCCACACAGAACTCACAGATTACAGGGTTTATTAGGGAAGCACCAGGCTACAACTCAAGTTCAGGAAGAATGCTCAGTCTCTCTCCCAGCCCACCGTCCCTCAGCCAAGTGTCTCTCACAGTCTCTTTCCCAGCAGTGCTGGTCCCTCGGTGTCTCACTCAGCAATGCTTGTCTCTTGCATCTCTTTCCCAGCAATGCATGTCTCAGGAGCCCGTGTCTCTTTCAGCAGCACATCTTCCTCAACCAGTAGTCAGAGAGAGTTCTGCCTCCAGGAGGTCTCCTTTAGAGCCCGCAGTGTGGTCAAACTAGCCAATTACAGCATCAGAACTCTAAGCACCTGAGAGAGAGTGGGCACCTCCTAGAACATTGTTTTGTGCCACTCCCAACAGAAATACTCCAGGTGGACACCTTCAGCAATCAGGAGCTCCTCAGTTGCTCATAGCAAATCCCACCTTGGAGTTTACAAAGACTTATGGGTAGAAAAGCCACACTAAATAATTTACTACACCACAGCCTGACACAAGCCATACTATTTTCAATCGCCTCATATGCACATGAGAGCTGGACAGTGAAAAAGGAAGACTGAAGAAGAGTCCATGCTTTTGAGTTGTGGTGTTGCTGAAGAATGCTGAGAGTACCATGGACTGCTAAAGAACTAACAAATCCTGGAAGAAGTACAGCCAGAATTCTCCTTGAGAGTGAGAATAGCCAGACTTTGTCTCACCTACTTTGGTCATGTTGTAAGAAGGGCCCATTCCCTGGAGAAGGATATCATGCATGGCAAAGTGGAAGGACAACTAAAAAGGGGAAGGTCCTCAATGAGATGGATTGACACAGTGGCTGCAACGATGGGCTCAGGTACAGCAAGGATCATGAGACTGGCACAGGACTGGGCAGTGTTTCGTTCTGCTGTCCATGAGGTCGCTGTGAGTTGGAGATGACTTGACAGCACCTAACAACAACATTTAGTCTTATTGAACTGAATTCCCTTATGTGTTTTCTAGTTATTTTGTACCATAGAATCAAACTCTTCCTTGTTTAATTTTTCTATCAATATCTGTTTTATTAAATATCAGCGTTTGGAAACTCTTTACTTATTGTCCAATCTGGTCTTTATACCAATGTTGTTTAGTCTAGAATGTTCTCTTTTATCTAGTTTTGTTTTTGTTGTTGTTGTTGTTGTTAGTTTTTTGGGGGTAGGTTAAGCCAACACTTTTAAAATCGAGCCCTTGCCAATAAAATTCTGATTCCCTGCATTTCTTGAGGAAAGTGAACAGAAGATTTGAAAACATTGGACTAACATTCAACTGGAGCTGAATTACAGCTGCGCTGTTTAGACAGCTTGTATGCTCTCCAGTTCAACAGGATGTCCATCACTTTCATTGTCTCCTCAACAGAGAAGCTGATTGTTAGCTACCATTCATAATTCTATTTTGTTTGTTTTGTTTTTCTTAGAGTAAATATATACTTTCCTGTTTCTGTATTTCTAGTGAAGTTATGCAAATTAAAAATCTAGAAGAGTTGGTATTTCAGAAAAGGGAGAGCTAACCTATTTCCCTGTGGAAACACACATCATCATCATTATTTTATAGGAAAACAGAATGTTTAGTATGAAATGCATATGTTTTGTCACATACTCACCCACCCACACTTACCCCTGTATGCATTTCAGCTTATGACCCCTGGTGTAGAGATATCAAGCCATAGAAGTGCTTCTGAATCTCAGCTTCTCTGTTTCTATTAATTACCATGCTGCTTAACAGAAGGGTGGTTCACCAGTTTAACCCAATTTTCAGGGTAGGGATTTCAGAGAAATGCATCTGTCACAAAAAATTAAGAAACAGCCATACAGTACCTAATGGCCTAAGAAACTTGAATCTATTTCCTAAATCACTTCACCCACTGCAGCGGATTTTTTTTTTTTTTTTGCATTGAGGAATATTAAGTTCAATGTTTTATTCCTACAGATTTCAAATGAAATCAGATTATCTTTTGTTTCAAACATAATTCTCATAATTAATACCTAGCTGGCTTGCTCTTCTATAAATTGTTTCTTGAACACCAAAGACAATAATTGAGTTTAAAATGCTGTGCTTAACATTTCAATGTGATACATGGTGAACGCAGTGGAGAATCTATTTTTGTCAATGTGGATTTCTTAATGGAAATTCACTTACACAAAAGCCTATCAATTTGTAGTGTATTATCTCACTCTCGTTAAGACCAAGCTTCATTGAACACATGTCTGCCCCCTACAATGAATAAATTACATCTTGGCAGTGCAACTCTTTTAAATAAATATTTTCTCTCTTTAATTTTGAATAAGCCCTTGCCATCTGTTCTGTCCTTTAGTTACAAATGCCAAAGAACATAACTTACTATTGTGCCATTTACAAACTGCAGACAGAGAAGTGATTTGGTGTTTGGCATGTTTGTATTCTTAATTCTACACAATTGGTATTTGTTTTCCTTTTCTCATGCTTCAAATATAATGGGATATACTATTCTGTTCTGACATATTGAAATATTTCCCAGCAAAAAAGAAACACAGACAAAGCAGAGTGATTAATTGAAAGACTAAACCAAGGCCATCTCTGCAGAAATGTGATGTGTATGAAGGACTGTAAACATGTAGAGGGGGTGTTAAGTCTAATTGTATCAGGCAGACGCCACATGACTTGCACTGTAGGCAAGGGTTTTGGTAAAGGGAATTCTATTTGTCATATTGTTGTTAGTTGCCATCAAATTGGCTCTAACTCATGGCAACCTTCTGCATAACAGAACAAAACATTGCCTCAACCTGTGCCGTTTCCATGGTCATTGGTTTGTTTGAATCCATTGCTGTATTTTGCCAATCTGTTTTATTGAGGGTTTCTTAGATTTTGCAAAATAATCCTTGCAAAGAAAGAAAGAATTAAAGTTTTCACTCATTCTGTCTATGTCTTTTGATAGGCTAAACATTCTAGGAGCAAAAATTACCTGGGATTTAGAAAGGCATCACAACACTGAGTAGGAGAGAGGTGTGGAGAGTCTGTTTAAAATGTAAATTTGCACCCAAAGTACAATACAAAAATAAAATGTAGGCAATTCAGCTGAACATTCATCAAGTCAGTTTTCTGGAAACAAATCACAGAGGTAGTCACTTAGCTAAACACTTACATAAAGAAAAGGAAACCGGCTGATTAATAGAAGAAAACTAGAAACCCTTGTAAGATATTTCATATTGAGAACTTATAAAGAACTAAAGCCACTAATGTGGAAGTGATAATATTTGACAAAAAACAGAGCATGTGAGCCCTTAAAACATAATTACTCTGTTCGTACTGGATTCCTAGATTCTGACTGGGCCCTATTTTGACAGTTTTCTGTCTGCATTGCTCTCTCAGCTCTCCACTCTACACTTCTTAGTATGAACTCAACTGTCTAGAATCCTGTACTTTGGTCAAGGCCACCATTGTCTGGGGTCTCTGGACTATAATTCACGATCATATCCTATCAAGAGTGATGAATTTTGTGGAATCAAGGACATAGACATAATCCCTCTTAGAGTGAAGTAGTTCTCATCTCTTTATCCTTTAACTTGCTTAGTGCTCGTCAACTCAGGTCGTCTCACTCATTCCACTTCTGTGTTCTGCCAACACTGCTGCTCTTTCTCAAAACAGATGTTGGGAAAAGAAAAGCTGATATTTAAAACAAAATAAATTTATAAAGTTCTAAGTACCACTACCATTTAAGGGAAGATTTGTTTTTCTGATATCAACATGGGTACAACTCTCACCAATTTTCTCTTCTTGAGTAAAATCCTGAAAGGGAAAAAAAATTAGAAAAAAAAAATACAAGGAAGAGAAATATATAATCTATCTGTAATTTTAAAAACTGGAAATCAGAATCAGAAAAAAATACTGTACTATTTGGATATTTAAAACTTTTAAATAGTGATTTGATCAAAGATAAAATGTAAAGTAACACTGTACTTTGTTGTTGTTGTTGTTGTTGTTGTTATGTGCCGTCGAGTCGACCCCCGACTCATAGCGACCCCTCCTTGGGTTTCCGAGGCAGTATCACTGTACTTTAGGATATAGTAATAATGAATAATTACATATTATTCGTTATTCAATTATAATAATTTAATAACAGATATAAATTTGATAAATAACAAATAAAGACAATCATTTCCTTCACTTAAATACAATAATGAATAATTTCATGCCAGTATGCCTATTGTGTAGAGGCAAAACAATGCTCAGAAGAAAATTTATTACGAGCATTAACAAACAAGAAAAAAAGAAAACAAAGGAATTGAGCAAATGATTCAGAACGTTGTTGTTGTTGTTGTTATGTGCCGTCGAGTCGGCCCTGACTCATAGTGACCCCTCCTTGGGTTTCCGAGGCAGTATCACTGCGGAAGTAGGATTGCCCAACCTTCCTTCCGAGGAGTGGTTGGTGGGTTTGAACCGCCAGCCTTCTGGTTAGCAGTCAAGTACTTTTAGCCACTATGCTACCAGAGCTCCTTTCAGAACGTTAGAAAAAGGAAAATGAAATAAAAGGAGAGCAGGAAAAGGAAACTAAAGCAGGAAATAATGAATTATAGAAATAGTACAACCTACAAATAAATTTTTTAAAAATAGTTGGTGTTTTTTTTTTTTTTAAAAACCAAATATAGCCAAATCACTCAAACAAGCAAACAGACTCATTGCCGTTCGAGTCGATTCCAACTCATTGCAACCCTCTTTGTGTTTCTGAGGCAGTAAATCTATACGGAAGTAAATAGCCCAGTCTTGCTTCAGTGAAATCACTAGGTAATGTAAATTTAGAATGAAATGGAAGAAAGAAAGATGTGAAATAAATAATGATGAAGTCATGATAAAAACAAAATAACTCATAAGATACCTCCTTATTCAACTCTACAGAAATAAATGTAGAAACCCAGATATAATTTATTTTGCTGCTGCTGTTAGATGCCATCAAGTTGACTGTGACTCACAGCCCTATGTGCAACAGAGCGAAACGTTCCACAGGTGTGCACCCTCCTCACAGTCCTTGCTGTGCTCGTCCTTGTTGCAGCCACTGTGTCAGTCCCTCTTGTTGAGGGGTTTCCTCTTCTCCACCCACTCTCTGCTTTACCAAGCATGACGTCTTTCTCTAGGTGCAAAAAGGCGTGGGCGTGGCATCTTCCTCAGACCTCCTCTAACTTCATGAGGGAGAGACAGAATCACCATCAGTAACCCAACGCTAATTGCTATGAGGCCAGACAGGCTGTTGCCTTCCAACCTTTTTAACAATTCTGACACCAACTGTCCCTCCCACAGAACTCACTATTGCGCTTCTGGGTTTCCATAATTTGTTGCAATGGCCACACAGAACTCACAGACAAATAGTCATGATTTTGAGGTTTATTAGAGAAGTAACAGGCTACAATCCAGATTCAGGAATGTGCTGAGGATACGATTTTTTGATCAGAAAGCCTTCCCTCAGCCATGCCCTCAGGCACACCTCTCTGGCTCTTGGCCTCTCAGCCTGACCTCTACCCAGTTGAGGCAGGTGTTACAAAGCTCTTTTAGCTCTGCTGATACATGCACCTAAACCAAAAACCAAACTCACTGCCATTGAGTCAGATCCGACTCATAGCAATCCCTCCTTGGATTTCCAAGGCAGTATCACTATGGAAGTAGATTGCCCAGTCTTCCTTCTGAGGGGTGGTTGGTGGCTTTGACCCACCAGCTCTCTAGTTAGTAGTCAAATGTCTTAGGCACTACACCACCAGAGCATCTAGATTCACCTTATTCCACCAGCAAGCCTCCTGCCCAAAGACACTCAGGTTTTTGCTCTATGGTTTGGCAAACCTGTCATCCTGTCTCATGCTTCTTAGTCCTCTGTGGTCCTCTTTGCCAGTCCTCTCTGCCGTGGAGGTCCAGCTCAGGGATCTTGGCCCAAGGATGCACTGCATTCCTCTCTGGCTCTTCTCTCTTGATGACAGTGAGATTCCCCCTCCTGCCTCTTGTTGTTGTTGTTGTTATGTGCCATTGAGTGGGATCCAACTCACAGCGACCCCTCCTTGGGTTTCTGAGGAAGTATCACTACGAAAGTAGATTGCCCCATCTTCCTTCCGAGGAGTAGCTGGTGGGTTTGAACCGCCAGTCTTCTGGTTAGCAGTCAAGTGCCTTAGGCAATATGCTACCAGCGTTTCTCTCCTGCCTCTAGGAGAGCTCATTTTAAGTCTCGCAAAATGGTAAAACTGACCAATCCCCACATTAGGGTATTGTATGCTTTATTTGCATGGTCCCACCCCCACAAGTGTGCCATGTACCTTATTTACATTATTAACAAGTTATCGAATACCCTTGGTAGTCTACAAGCATCTTACATTTGCATAGCTCCACCTAGTCTTTGAGTGGGAGTCACAAAGACCATGGGTAAAAGAGTCATGCCAAGTAATTTATCGCAGCACATCAGAGAATGGTCATTTCTGATGACATGACCAAATTAGATGAGATAAAGTCTGGCCATGAGAGGAGCATTTGGGCTACCCTCCTTCCAGGACAGATTTGTACTTTCTGGCAGTCCTTGGTATTTTTCACCAACATCACGATTCAGAGACATCACCTCTTCTTCAGTCTTCCTGATTCATTGTCCAGCTTTCATGTGCATATGAGATGATTGAAAATACCATGGTTTAGGTCAGGTGTACCTTGGTCTTCAAGGTGACATCTTTGCTTCTTAACACTTTAAAGAATTCTTTTACAGCAGATTTTCCCAGGGCAATACAGCATCTGATTCCCTGACTGTTGCTGCTATGCATGTTGACTGTGGATACAAGTAAAATGAAATCTTTGACAACTTCAACCTTTTCTCCATTTATCATGATGTTGCTTTTTGGTCCAGTTTTAAGGATTTTTGTTTTCTTTATTTTGAGGTGTAATCCACACTGAACACTGTAGTCTTTGATCTTCATCAATTAGTGCTTCAAGTCCTCTTCACTTTCACCAAGCAAGGTTGTGTCATCTGCATATCGCAGATTGTGAATGGTCCTTCCTCTAGTCCTGAAGCCATGTTCTTCTTCATGTAGTTCAGCCTCTCAGATTATTTGCTCAGCATACAGATTGAGTAAGTATGGTGAAAGAATACAACCCTGACGTATATCCTTCCTTTTAAACTATGCAGTATCCCCTTGTTTCATTTGAATGGCAGCCTCCTGGTCTGTGTACAGGTTCCTCATGAGCACAATTAAGTGTTTGGGAATTCCCATTCTTTGCAATGTTATCCATAATTTGTTATCCACACAGTCAAATCCCTTTGCATAGTCAGTAGAACACAGATAGGCATCTTTCTGGTATTCTTTGCTTGCAGCTAAGATCCATCTGATATCAGCAATGATATCCTTCATCTCACATCCTCTTCTGAATCCAGCTTGCATTTCTGAAAGTTCCCTGTCAATAATGGTAAACAGATCTTTAATTAATTTTATTAAATTAGAAAAAAATGTTCATATATTTTATGACATCTTAAGAAAATTAAGAAATATACACTTACTTGGCTATTATTTATCATTGTGCTGAAGATGGTAGACAATGTATTTAGAAAAAGTAAAGAAATTTGGGGCAGTAAACTGTAAAAGAGTCAATTAAATATTGTTGCTCTCACATAACCTAATTTTATGCACAAAAAATCAAAGAAAATCAATTAATGTTGTGTAATAATAGAATGATTCATAGAAGTGTTGCTGTTGCTGTTAGTTGTTATTGATTTCAACTCATCGCAACCCTGTGTGTTTATAGTAGAACTGTTCCAAGGGGTGTTCAAGGTTGTGACCTTTTGGAAGCAGATAACCAGGCCTGTCCTCTGAAGCCTATAGTTGGGTTTGAACCAACAGTCTTTTGGTTGTTGTTGTTGTTAAGTGCCGTCGAGTCGTTTCCGACTCATAGCGACCCCATGCACAGCAGAACGAAACACTGCCTGATCCCGCGCCAGCCCCATAATCCCTGCTATACTTGAGCCCATCATCACAGCCACCGTATCAATCCATCTCCTTGAAGGCCTCCCCCTCTTTCGTCGACCCTCCACCCTACCAAGCATGACATCCTTCTCCAGGGAATGGTCCCTTCTTACAACATGACCAAAATAGGTGAGACGAAGTCTGGCCATTCTTGCTTCCAAGGAGCATTCTGGCTGCACTTCCTCCAGGACAGATCTGTTAGTTCTTTTAGCAGTCCATGGTACTTTCAGCATTCTCCGCCAGCACCACAACTCAAAAGCATCAACTCTTCTTCAGTCTTCCTTATTCATTGTCCAGCTCTGACATTTATACGAGGCGATTGGAAATATCATGGCTGTGTCAGGCGCACAAGACGTGGCTTGTGTCTTTTGGTTAGTAGTCAGGTATTTAACTGTTTATGCCACCCAGGGACTACATGGAGGCATTAGGGTACAGAATTAATGTATAGAAATCATTAAGTAATAAATAAAACACTACAGGAAGGTACACTGGATGAAGAGAGTCCATTGACAAGAAAAGGTTGAATATCTAGAAATAAAAGTGTCCACAAACCTAAATGAAGAAAGCATTAGACAAAATCTAAATGAGAAGAAAACAGCAAAAAAAAAAAAAAAAGAGCATCCCAGACAAACTATTTTAAACTTGGCAAAGGGAACACTAAGCAAAAATAAAATAAAATAAAATAAAATAAATAGATAAGTATTCAAGCTAAAGTTTAGGGGAAAACTACCTCAAGAATGGTAATATTTGGAGACATGTGGGTATATCTTATAGATAGTAGTATCTCAAAACACTGTGTGTGGAAGATATTCATTGGAGAAATGAGTTTTGAAAAACTGAAGAATGAATTAGGGGAAACATTGAGTTGGATCAAATGAAGTACAGATTTATATATTTAAAAAATTAGTGTTATCAGAAACAAGATAAAATTATTCTTTAGTAACTTTTGCATGGTGAAAATTTTCTGACTGTGTTTTCATATCTAATGAGAGATTTAAAAAAAACTGATAAATTTGACAATATAAAACAATCTGCCTTAGACAAAGTGTATTCTAAGTGAAAAGAAAGATGGAAAAATATTTGCATATTTTAATACAGAGGATCCTAGATATAGAAATTTCTATCTACAGGAAGAGTTATTATATATGTTGTTGTTGTTAGGTGCTGTCAAGTTGGTTCAGACTCATAGCTATCCTATGTACCAAAACCAAAAACCAAACGTGTCGAGTCAGTCCTGACTCATAGTGACCCCTCCTTGGGTTTCTGAGGCAGTATCACTGCGGAAGTAGATTGCCCAACCTTCCTTCTGAGGAGTGGCCGGTGGGTTTGAACCACCAGCCTTCTGGTTAGCAGTAAGGTGCCTTAGGCACTGTGCCACCAGACCCCTGTGTACAGCAGAATGAAATATGCCCAGTTCTGTGCCATCCTCCCATTCTGAGCCCACTGTGCAGCCACTGTGTCAATCCGTCCAGTTGATGGTCCTCCTCTTTTTTGCTGATCCTCTATTTTACATACTTTATGTTCTTCTCCAGGGACTATACTTCCTGGTACCATGGCCAGGGTACAAGAGACAAGGTCTCCACCCTCACTTCTAAGGAGCCTTCTGGTCATCCTTCCGGAGCAGATTGGTTTGTTCTTCTGATAGTCCATGGCATATTCAGTTTTCTGTACTAACACCATAAGTCAAAGGCATCAGTTATTCTTTAGCATTTCTTATTCATTGTCCAACTTTTGCATGCATATTGTTGTTGTTGTTGTTATGTGCCGTCGAGTCAGACCCGACTCATAGAAACCTCTCCTTGGGTTTCCAAGGCGGCGTCACTACGGAAGTAGATTGCCCCATCTTCCTTCCGAGGAGTGGCTGGTGGGTTTGAACCGCCAGCCTTCTGATTAGCAATCAAGTGCCTTAGGCACTACACTAGGTGACTGAAAATATGGCTTGGGTCAGGCACAGCTTAGTTCTTGAATGATACCTTTGCTTTTTAACACTTTAAAGAGATCTTTTGCAGCAGATTTTCCCAAAGCAATACATTGATTTCTTAACTGCTGCTTCCATGGGCTTTGACTGTGGATCCAAGTAAAATGAAATCCTTGACAACTTCAGTCTTTTCTCCACTCATCATAAAGTTGCTTATTTGTCCAGTTGTATGGATGTTTGTCTTTAATATTCAAATTAAAATTTAAATACAGATTAAGACAAAAACAAACAGCCCTATACAAAGGTAAAAATGTGAACCCAAAGTTCATTAGAAAAGTAAATTTAAAGAAACAACTCTAAGACATAGCAATGATTCATAAAATCTGAAAAATCAATCAAAACTTGAGTGAGATATTATTTGTCATTTATTTTATGCTAAAAAAATATATACAAAATTTGATACCAAAACTCCATTCATCCTTTGTGGAAGTATAATTTGATAAGTTCCTTGTTGAGGTCAGTCAAGCATACATAACATTTTATGTTCATGTAACCTTTGACTAAGCCATTCTACTTCTGGGAATTTATCCTAGGGGGGATATGTATGAAATTCAAAATGTGTTCAAATCTTCTTTGCAGCATTCTTAGGGGAAAACATGCTACTATTGACATACAGCCTAAATATACATTCAATTGAAAACAGTTATTGTGTATCAATAAATTGGAATATGATAAAACTGGGGAAGGGCTCTTTGATATAAAATGTGTTTCCAGGTCTTTCTGTAAGTAATAAAGCCATGTGCAGAATAGTGCTTATAATACATTACAAATTATGGAAAAAGGGAAAATCAATTTACATTCCGCTTACCTATCTGCACATTAAAATATTCTTGCAGGATACACACACATAAACACAATAGTAGCAGTTGCTTAGAGCAGAGTGGAGATAGTTTCCACTGGAAATTTTCTTTTAACTTTTTTTTTAAATTTTGAATCATGTGAATGCAATACCTATTCAAAGAGTTAAATTTTAATATATGAATAATAGCTGAATTACAACTGTCATTCTATCAATTGACTAATGAGGAAAAGTCCTTCTAAGACTTTTAATAATTGAGGGGAATGCTGTGTTAATTTTTACATTGCTCTGTGTTGTAAAAATAAATAAATAAATAAGGTAACTCAAAGTAAATTTCATTTATTTTCAAACAGAGCCCCAGGATATAGTTTAGGAAATGTGAATGTATGGCTGAACAGTTTGGATATAACCATACGATGTACAAAATATAATATTCATAAAATAATAATAATAAATAACAGTAGCATTATCACTGGCATAAATTCACACAGATCCATTTTCCATCCTTGCCTCATTCTACTGAGAGAAAAGTTTAAGACAGATAACTGATTGGCTTCACTTTTTAGATTGATAAGAGATAAAGACAAATGAAAAAAGATGGGAGTATAAGATAGATGAAATGATGGAATTGGGCAACAGTAGTGTCAGTCATGAAAATAATCTTGATGTAATTTGAGGAATGGGTGTGCTGAACTTTACCTGGGGGCTCAAGGTAATTTAAGTGAAGTATGATGACCATACCTCTCTGACTCAAGTAGAGAGAATTTTTTCCACAAATATCTTACCCTTCCAAGTTAATATAGCAGATGGTCTGGGTGCAGGAACATACCTATGATATTATCTCAAAATTTCCTTTCAATGCCATGACTCTCATACCCCTATCTGAATTAACCATCCCTGGGGTCATTATTTTACTACAATCGAATACCTGGGGTGGATGACCAAAGGCAGCTTATAGATCACCATCTCTCATGTGCTACCATTGCCATTGAGTTGCAACTTCTGTTTGAAATTAGTCCACCCTTGTCTGGAGAAAGCATGTCTCCCCATAAAAATATCATTTGCTGTGCAAACTCATGGTGAATGAAGATGCGAACAGCTAGGCTGTCCAGCAAATATGTTTACTCCTTCAGCATAAGCCTTCACTTTTCATATAACTTGCCCTGATGAGGGAATGAATTCCCCTACCCTGCAGGAGGGGCGTCCTTCAGATTTCTGTTGTGACCTACTGGAAGTTCACAGGCCCTCGTTATAAGAAAAATGGAAGTCACTGATACCCATTAATGAGATATGCCTGCCTGAATAAAATTAATGTTTCATGTCCTTTTGATAACTTATGTAATAAAGATGTTAGAGTAATATTCAGTCTACTTAATTAAAATCTTTAAATAAGTAGAAAAATGACCAACAAAATTCTCATTTTTCACATGATAATATTTAAAACATAAATTTCTCATTTGAAAATGTTGTTAGTAGATTTTGTTGTTACCGTTTGGTGCTATTGAGTCAGTTCCAACTCACAGTGAGTGACCCTGTGTGAAACACAATGAAACGTTACCAGGCCTTGCTCCATCTTCACTGTCATTGTGATAGTGGAGGCCTCTGGTGCAGCCACTATGTCAGTCCATCTTGCTGAGGGTTTTCCTCTTTTCACTGACACTGTGCTTTATCAAGCATGATATCCTTGTCCAGGGACTGGTTCTTCCTTATAACATGTCCAAAGTATGTGAGACAAAGTCTCACCATATTGGCTTCTAAGGAGCATTGTGGCTGTACATTCTCCAAACCAGGTTTGTTTATTCTGTTGGCAGTTGGTGGTGTATTCCATATTCTTCACAAATACCATAATTCAAAAGCATCAGTTCTTCTTCGATACTTCTTACTTACTGTCCAGCTTTCGCATGCATATGAGGGGATTGAAAATACCATGTCTTGAGTAAGGTGCACTTAGTCCTCAAAGTGACATCATTGCTTTTTAACATTTTAAAGTAATCTTTGATGTACCCATTGCAATACATCATTTGATTTCTTGACTTCTGCTTCCACGAGCATTGAGTTTGGATCCAAGTAAAATTAAATTCTTGACAGCTTCATTCTTTTCTCCACTTATCATGATGTTGTTTGTTGGCCTAGTTGTGAGGAATTTTGTTTTCTTTATGTTGAGATGCGATACATACTGAATGGTTTGATCTTCATGAGTAAGTACTTCAGTCCTCTTTGCTTTCAGCAAGTAAGGTTGTGTCATTTGCGTATCGCACATTTTTAATGAATTTTTTCCATTTCTAATGCTGCATTCTTTTTCATATAGTCCATGCACTCAGATTATTTGCTCAGCATAGAGATTGAATAAATGTGATAAAAATATACAACACTTCCATACAACTTTCTTGATTTTAAATCATACAAATCAAATGTTTGAACCTTGCTTTGTTCAAACAACTGTCTCTTGCTCTATGCCCAGGGTGTGCACGAACACAATGAAGTGCTTTTGAATTCTCATTCTTTACACGGCTTTCCATAGTTTGTTATGATCCACACAGTCAAATGCCTTTGTACAGTCAATAAAGTACAGGTAAGCCTACTTCTGGTATTTTCTGCTTTCAGCCAAGATCCATGTGATATTAGCAGTATAACTCATTCCAGGTCCACTTCTGAATTCAGCTTGAATTTCTGGCAGTTCCCTGATAACAAAATGCTCCAACCATGTTTTAATTATCTTCAGCATAGTTTTACTTGGGTGTGATACTGATATTTTCCAATAATTTCTGCATGCTGTTAGACCACTTTCTTTGGGATGGGCACAAAAGTGGGTCTTTTTTACTCACTGGGCCAGGTAAATGTCTTTCTGATTTCTTGGCATAGCTGGTAAGTGATCACTTTCTGCATTGTGTCTGTTTGTTGAAACATCTCAGTTGGTACTCCATCAATTCTGGGAGCCTTGTTTTTAGTCAGTTCCTTCAGTGTCTCTCGGAATGCTTCATTTAGTACCATTAGTTGATCATTTGCTGCCTCCTGAAATGATTAAATGTCAACAATTTCTTTTTGTAAAAAATGTTATATATACTTTTGAAAACAATTTGGACTAGCATATGGCAGAATGTGTGTATCCAAAGGACAGCAGTTCTACTCTTTCTTACCCATAGACACCCTAAAGCACCTCTGCACATGTGTACCAGGAGATACATAAAGTAACATATATGGAGTGCTGTTGATAACAGAGAAAACCTGGACAAAATATAGGTAGATAAATTATGGTATAATATGCAAGGTAGCATAGTACCTAGGGCATTTGACTGCTAAACAGAAGGCTGGTGGTTCAAACTCACCAGCCACTCCTTGGAAGGAAGGTTGGATGATCTACTTCTGTACTGATACCGCCTCGGAAAACCAAGGAGGGGTTGCTATGAGTCGGGTCCGACTCAATGGCACATAACAACAATAATATGCAATGAAATATTATATAGAAATGAAAATGAATTAAAACTGCAAGTATACATATATATATACACATATATATACACACACACATATAAATATAAACATATATTTGTACATTTTTATGAAATAATTGAAAAATACTGGTGAATAAAAGATACATTTATGAGAATAGATACAGTATGATTTTATTTTTTACAATACCGAATACATAAAAATGGACAATATAAAAAATTCAGTGCAGGAAATATTTGAAGAGAGGAGGGATGAAGGCTGTGGAATAAAATAGGGGTCCAAAGTAGCCCTGAGTATTACTGGTGATGGTAAAGTTATTGAGTATTAAGTGTATGATTTTACTCTATCTATGTATCACATTATTTTATGTGCATAAAATAGTTTATAATATTAAACGAGACAAACTAAGAGTCCCTTAACTATTATCCCAGGATTATTTAGAGTTGATTGTAACTTCTACTTATAAAAATTTGGGTGGAGGCATTGCCCTTGGAATAGTATCACATTCAAGACAAATCCGATTCAATACACTTAATTGTAATCACAGTAACAAATATCATGTACCTTCAGGTTCAAAGAGTAGAGCAGTTATAACTGAAGTGAATTATGGTACCGAACATATCTCTTTCCTCTTTCCAGCTTCCTGTTGAGAGTGTGAAATCATGAGCATCAAGGGCAATAAGAGAAATGAGTTTTATTTCACCAAGGTATCAAACGTTGCCAAACCAGCAGTGAGGATGAATTATCATGCACATAATTCAAAAGTTTTCTTACTTGGTCCAAAGGCAAAAAGAAAATAATTCTTATTGCTGAACTGAGAGACTCTAAAATAATTAAATAAGTGGCTGTGTTGTTGTTGTTATGTGCCATCGAGTCGGACCCGACCCATAGCAACCCCTTCTTGGGTTTCCGAGGCAATATCACTACCGAAGTAGATTGCCCCATCTTCCTTCCGAGGAGTGGCTGGTGGATTTGAACCGTCAACTTCCTGGTTAGCAGTCAAGTGCCTTAATTAAGCACTATGCTACCAGAGCTCCTAAATAAGTGGCTAGTAAGTGGGATTAAATAAGTGGCTACTACGTGGTAGCCGTGGGGTTTGAGTTTGGTTTGACTCTGAGGGTGTGTGCTTATGCATTGTGCTACATAAACACTTCACATTTTGTGAAGAGACTACCATGTAATCCTTAAAAGAGAAGAAGACAATGGACAGTGACAGAGGAATGTTTCAGGGGCAATACAGGCAAAAGGATACATAGTGTCCAAACATGTACTTTCATTCCCATTTTAGAATTCAGGATAGGAAGGGTCATTATGAAATTAGTGGATAGGAATTTAGGATATTCAGGCTTCCTTATGGAGCTACAACCTATATGAATGTCTTCCTCAAGATTGTAGCCAACTCAACTTTAATATCATCTAATAGCGAATAAAAAGACTTTATTTTTTGCAATGTGCCTTTCACATAATTTTTTAGTATTTTTTTTAAAGACTCACTAGGAGACAACATAAATTGCTTTTGTGAGTTGGTTCTGTATTATTCAACTTTCACTGTCAGGGGCAAAACATAACAAAACAAAAACTATAATTCTTCCAAACCAACGACATTGCTCCATGGTCTATTTTAGATGATCTACCAGGCTTTGCACAGTCAGAGTACAATGTGAGAAATAATTAACACTTAAGGCAAGATTTTCAGTACTTTTGATGCCCTGCATGACTCATAGCCTAAAAACTTCTGAGAAATGGGAAATGAAATTAATTCATACATTTTTGTATTGAATTCCCTTCTACGATAACTATAATAAATGTTGAATCTCAGAATGTTAGTCCTCAAAATATGAATGCTAAAAATACTCTTATTTGACATTGCTCAAGTAGTTTGAAAAACTTTGCAATTGCTAAGGAGAGACCATGAATATAATAATAAAAATCTAAGAACTATTACTAGGTAACAGAAATGAGAGATGAAAGGCTGAAAAACCAATTAATTCTTTTAATAAGCTAAACAGTCAGCTTTAAAATTTTTATAGCAGAGCAAATAAAAGAACATGGACATTATAAATCATGTGTTTAATTGCTGAGAAAAATAAATCCTGCGTATGCAGCATCCTTGTGCTGAAGCTCTACAATATTGGTAATTGTATTAGTCACTTGTGTCTAGTCATCATTTTAGGGAAGGGTTGTATAACTTTTCCATTGTATGATGTATGTTAAGAGAGAAACAATTTTATTTTACAATGTATTCTCTTTCATAGTATAACAAAACATGGAAAATTTGACCCTGTAATATTTTATAGCTTACCAAATTCTTTCAAGTTTGTTTCTCATTGGATTTTACAACAAACCCATGTTGTTGATAAAGCATATATTATTGTTCTCATTTCTTTGAGACTTAGAGATTATAAATAACTAGATTAATGTCTTCTCTTCCAAGTCAGAAGCCATCAATCACCAGTCCTAATAATTTCCACTGCCTTTTTTCCTTTATAAACATGAAAAAGAAAAAGAAATGATTTTTGGAAAATAATGAAGTTTTTTCTTTTTAATTATTATATACATATTTAAAAAATTAAGTAATGTGATTCTTCCTACAATTTTAACTTCTATATTTTCTGTTGCATGTTTCCAACTTGGCTTCTAGATCAAAGTAGGTTTGATCTGTGCAAAAAGGGCAAGGAGGCCACATGTTCTGACCTCCTCTAATCCCACAAGAGGAAGACAGGATTACCAGCAGTAACCCAAAGCCTATTCCTGCCAGGCCAGACATGCTGCCTCCCTCCAGCCCTTTCACCAACCGTTCCTCCCAAAGCACCCACCACCTCTCTCCTGGGTTCGATAATTCGCTGCAGTGGCCACACAGAGCTCACAGATTATGGGGTTTATTAGGGAAGCACCACAGGCTACAATTCAAGTTCAGGAAAAATGCTCAGTCTCTCTCCCAGCCCACCATCCCTCAGCCAACAGTCTCTCACAGTCTCTTTCCCAGCAGTGCTGGTCCCTCAGTGTCTCACTCAGCAATGCGTGTCTCTTGTGTCTCTTTCCCAGCAGCATGTGTCTCTTTCCAGAGCACGTGACTCTTTCAGCAGCACGTCTTCCTCAACCAGCAGTCAGAGAGAGTTCTGCCTCCAGGAGGCCTCCTTTTGAGCTTGGCAGAGTGGCCAAACCAGCCAATCATAGCATCAGAACTCTAAGCACCTGAAAGAGAGTGGGCACCTCCCAGAACATTGTTTTGTACCACTCCCAACAGAAATACTCCAGGTGGGCAATCAAGATCTCCTCAGTTGCTTACAGCAATTCCCACCTTGGAGTTTACAAAGACTTATGGGTAGAAAAGCCACACTAAGTAATTTATTACACCGCAATCTGGTAGAATACAGTATGTCTACCTTTTCAGTCACATGGTGAGGTAATCAGGATTTACAGAAAAGTCACTTCTGGGCAAATACATTCAGTGACATGTTTCCAAGAATGAAAATGGGCCCAGTGTCCCAAAAATAGTGTTAGAACATTTTGAGAAAATAAGTGACTCTTACCTGACATTCACTTAGTGACTCACAGAGTTATTTGTATGAATAGAGAGGCCATTTGTACTTCCCAAGACAAGACTTGTCTATCAATGTTCCTACTTGTAAACCCTATGTAATGCTGCCTCTTAGAGGACAGAGAACAGAATGTTTTGCATGCAGGCTTGCAAAGCATAATTTTGAATTAAAATTTGCGTTATCCAAATATTCATCAGGTATAAAGAAATGTGGTAAAATAACGAAAATCTTAGGCTGCCGTCTTTCTCAGTCTCTTGTGTCTCACTCTTTCTGTGAATTGGCTTTATTCTTGATCATTGCAGGCTTTCTCTATATGGTTATCAAGGGCTTCTTAGTTTCACATTGTGGTGTAGTAAATTACTTGGTATGGCTTTTCTAGCCATAAGTCTTTGTAAACCCTGAGGTGGAATTTGCCGTGAGCAAGTGAGGAGCTCCTGATTGTTAAAGGTACCCACCTGGGGTATTTCTGTTGAGAGTGGCAAAAAGCAATGTTCTGGGAAGTTCGCTCTCTCTCTCTGGTGTTTAGAATTCGGATATTATGATTGGTTAGTTTGGCCACTCTGCCAGGCTCAAAAGGAGGTCTCCTAGAGGCAGAAGAAGTCTCTCTGACTGCTGGCTGTGAAAGACATGCTGCAGAGAGAAACACGTTCCTGAGACACACACTGCTGAGAAAGAGATGCCGAGAGACACACATTGCTGAGAGACACTGAGAGACATGCACTGCTGGGAAAGATACTGAGAGAGACTGTTGGCTGAGAAACAGCAGGCTGAGAGAGATTCAGTGTTGTTCCTGAACTTGAACTGTAGCCTGGTGCTTCCGTAATAAACCCATAATGAGTTCTGTGTGGCCGCTGCAGTGAATTATCAAACCCAGCAGAGAGGTGGTGGGTGCTGTGGGAGGAACGGTTAGTGTCAGGGTTCATGAAAGGGCTGGAGGGAGGTGGCATGTCTGGACTCCCAGGAATAAGCCTTGGGCTACTGATGGTGATTCTGTCTTCCTCTTGTGGGGTTAGAGGAGGTCAGAAGTTGTGGCTTCCTTGCCTCTTTGGCATACATCTTGTGGTTATCTCTTCTAGAGAAAGCTGACTCCTCAGTTCCAGGTCTAAACACCCTGAGAAAGGACTCTGGTAGACCTAGCTTGATCTATGGAACCACAAAGAAACAAACAAGTATGGATAGGGGAAGGGGCAAAATTCTGAATGAGGCTTCTTGGTTTAAGTGACTCTCTCTGGGACAATTGAATATAGAAAAAATCATAGTATCTCATAATATATACTTCTTATTATTTTCAGAGGGAAGAAAATATGTCAGAGTAGAAGAGTCTGTCAGGATTTTCTAAATTATGAAAAATATTAAATTCTATGTTTATAAAAAGTAAACAATGTAAATTCTAGTTTTAGTGAAAAAATTAAATTTACATGCAAAACAAAAATATGTACAGTGAAATGATAATAAAATTTAGCTAATTTAAAAAACCCACTACTTTCAAATTACTGATACAGTTCATGTAAGGAGAAAGACAATTTTGAAATTTGAATGAATAATTATGTACATTCTTATTTCTTATTGATATTTGAATTGACTACTTTATTTCCCAAAGTAACTGATAGTGTAGAATATTTGGGGGTTGTATATTTCCATTTTTCAGAACTCTTGGTAATAACTAAAACATATTACCAATGTTCTAAATCCAAAATACACTCAGTTTAATCAGCAGTGCCATGTTTCATATAAAAAAATAAACCCACTGCCATTGAGTCCATCACAACTCATAACAACCTCAATTGGGTTTCTAAGGCAGTAAATCTTTACAGAAGTAGATTACCCCATCTTCCTTCCATGGAGTGGCTGGTGGGTTTGAACTGCCAACCTTCTGGCTAGCAGTCAAATGTCTTAGACACTGTGCCACCAAATAGACAATATTAAAGTCGTTTTATCTGATAAAAATAAAATCTTGAGGAATACAATCATGTAGTTTAGGGATTCATAATAAAGAAAAAACAGATCAGACAAAATAGTCTATTGGAAATAAGGTTGGCTAGTGGAAAGCAGATGTAGTATTCCAGAAGCCAGAACTACAAAAGAATTGCAATGAGGGAGATACTAAGAACATATTCTAACCCCACAGTCAGACAGATGACAAGAGAATTCCAACATTCTCTGGCTGTTTTCATGCTTCTTCACAGTTAGCCCTTATGTCTTCCTGGCAGGGCATTTCCTTTTTCTTCCATCTCTGACTGTTTCAGTGATCCTTCTTCTGTTTCTGACTTTCATTTGTTTTCAGATTGATGCTCAACATTCTCACCTATAGACTTTATAATTAAAGAGCTTTTAAAATAAGATTTCTCGAGCTAAGAAACAGAAATGACATCACTGTCGGCCATGTACTTGGGAAGATGATGGACATAGGTGATGTATTTAATATTTATAATTAAACCTCATCAACCTCTCCTTCCTCAAAACCTGAATTGAATCAAACACAAAGTGAAAGAGTTTCTCCTTTCTACTTATTTCTCAAATAATCAATATTTCTCAATCCCAAAGGTATTGACTTTCTTGAGGCCACCTAAATCTTCCTTCATGTGTTACTTCAATGGTTTCCTCACTCTTCTTGCCTTCCAACTTGCTCCCTTCTAATCCATTCTCCACAATGCAGCAAATGGATCTTGTGACAGCCCTGCAAAACCCCTGATAGATCCCTAGTATGAAGTCAAATACTTACCCAGGGATTATAAATCCACTCTTGCTCTTCTCCCTCCTCTGCTCATCTCATCTTTAGACACCCTCTTTGCAATATACTTCCGGTCCCTGTGATTTGTCATGTTCTCTCTTGCTTCTAGGCCTTTGTACATAATTGTCTAGAAATTCTCCAGTTCTACCACAACTGTGAACTATCCTCCCCTAGAATATATCCATATTAATGGCACTTGCTAGATAATTTGTATAATGTAAATCTGGGATTGCAACTCTGTTTGCATGGCTGACCAGTGTGATCCCAAATGATCAGCATTCACAATTTATAGAAGGCTTTCAAATCATACTTGTCAACAATATCTGTTTGAACTCAATACTGATTAAATAAGGAAAATGTAGATAAAATAAGAATCTCATAAAAAATTGCCAGATGTGGCCAAAATAAAACACAGTGTTTGGCACATCATTCAACTTATTAGAAACCTGTTGCAAGAATGGGAGTAAGACAGTAAGTAGGCTTAGTGTTGTGTACTGCTTTACGTTTTAAAGAAAAAAACTGACAAATTGGATTGTAAAGAAATTTGACAACCATGCATAGAAGGAAAATTGAAAGATGACTGTTTATTCTCTGTCTTCTGCAGAAGCAGCAATTTTTCCAAAGTGAAATTGACTGAAAACAGTACCTTTAGAGCAGGTATCTTGGTTCACTAATGCGCTGGTGGTCAGTGAAAAGTGGGGAAACAGTACCTCTCCAGAAATGTTACCTAAGCTGGAGCCTGATTGATCTAGCAGCAGCATGTGAGGATCAATTACTACCTACTGGTGTATTTAATACAAATATTGGTGTATTTAATACAAATGAGATGTCATCCAGGAATTACAAGGTGACAACAAAGACACTCTTTTTTTTTTTTAAAGCTAAAACCTTAGCCTTTTTTTTTTTTTTTAATATAAAGGCTAAAATCTAGCTGAAATCTAATTTAAATAAATATAGCTTTATTAATTTAATATTAGATTTGGAAATATTACTTTTATCCTGCAGTAAACTGAAAGTTTTACATAAACTTAATGAATATGGTGGTAGAGAAACTTCTTTCCAGACTTACTGAGAGTCAGAAGATATGCAGAGCGCTCTTTACAAAGCAATTCTCCAAACAGGAAAAAAGCCCTGGAGAAGAATCATCTAATAGATCACATCTCTAGCAAAGCACTAAGCAAAATTCAATTACTTTGAATTCAAAGAGGTTTTTTTTTTTTTTTTTTTTTAAGTTGTATTCTTAGGCAAAGAAAAACCATTGTCTTGTGCATTAATCAGAGTGGAGAACCAATATCACCAGCTCATAGGATTTAGGACAGAAAAAAAATAAAGGGAGCTCAGACATGCAAAGTCTTTAGAACAGAATCTGACACAAAATAAGCCTGAGTGCCTATAAGCTAGCAGCACATGTGGTCATAGTAGTGGTAGTGAAACTTAAGCATAGCTAAAAATAATTGGTGTTCATCCAATTTACATCATACTTCAAGGGCTTTCCAATGATAAAGCAAGATGAAACAAGCATATATAAAATGGTTCTTCACCAGAGAATGAAGAAATCCCAATTCAATAGGGATCCTTTCACACAGATAAGGAAGTGTTGTCAAGGACACTATCGTTAAATGTATGCTTCGTGTTCCGTATCATAATTTATCTTCCTTACAGACTTGACTAGCTATTGCAATTCTTTATACTTGTGTAGCTTTCCATTTGTATCCCAAGAATTACCCCAAAGTAATTGTGTACTACTGAAAAAAATTTTCCATAAGTCAAAGCCAACCATTTAATCCAAATAGTAAATTGTATTAGTTAAGTCATGGATTGTGCCCTTCCTCCCCACAATATATGTGCCAATTTGGCTGGGCCATGATTCTCAGTTTGGCAAATCTGTGATGATACAATGTACCAGTTATACAATGATATAAGCATCTGCCAAGATATGGTCTGATTTGATTGGCGCTGATCTGATGTAAGGGGATTACAGTGATACAGCACCCTTAATCAGATCATACCCCTGATCTTGTGTAAGGGGAATTTTCCTGGGGGTATAGCCTGCCTCATTTTTTACCTTCAAGAGATACAAGGAGAGAGAAACAAGCAAAAAGAGGAGGAACCTACTACTGCCAAGAAAGAATAGCTGAGAGCAGAGCACGTCTTTTAGGCCCAGGATCCCTGTACTGGGAACCTACTAGGCCCAGGGGAAGACTGATGCCAAGATACACGGAGATCTCCAAGGAGTGCTTGGTCCACAGATGCTGAAGGTGGATAAAGACCTTCCTCCTAAACTGTGAGCCCACAGAGAGAACAAGCCTTTCTGCAGAGCTAGCACCCTGCATTTGGTCTTTTAACATCCTAAACTGTGAGAGAAACAAAATTTCTGTTTGCTAAAATCTTCTACTTAAAGTATTTCTATTACAGCAGCATTAGTGAACTAAGACAGTGAGGTAGAACCAAAAACCATGGGAAGTTAATTACTAATTTCAGTTTCTGAGGTTGGGGGAAGGACAACTTAAAACGCAGAAACAAGGAATGGTATTCAGACGATTGACAGTTATGTTCTGGGAATCTATTACTGAACAAGCCTTGCCATGATGCTTGGATCCTCCACACACAGAACTTTCTGTTGCAGAGGCCAGATACAGCATGAGTGTGGGCTGGGGCAATCTGATGCACCTGCCACGAAACTTTAGCTAAAGAAGTGTAAAATAAGCAGTAAAGGGAAAAAGAAAAAAAAAGGAAATGACAATTTCAAATGCATTTTGCTGGTAATAGCAGAGTTTCTGTAGGGGCAATATAGACAGTCTTCAATGGTAGAATTTCTGAATTAATTCTACTAACTCTGGTAGTGGATTTTTTTCAAATAATTTTCACTTGGTGGTCTAAAATTGAACTCAGAAGTATTTCAATGTGAGGTACCAAAATTTCCTTGGTGTGTTTAGAGAAACATATAACAATTTTTGGAAATAAAAATAATGCAATGGGCTTCAAATATCTAACTCCTTTCCCTCCCATCTCAGAAGATTCTATAGATTAGTCTGGAGAAATTTTGGTGCGTTGGAGGTCCCCAAGGACCTAGATTCAGTGACTCACTAGGAGGGTTTATGGGAATCAACAAAGAGTCATACTCATAGCTCTGATTTATTATAAAAAGAGAGTTTAAAGCAAAATATGAAAGGGAAAAATGTATGGGCTGAAATTGGAAGGAGATGAAATGCAAGTATTCAAGAGTCTTCTCCTCGTGGAGTCACACGACGTGTGGTAATCGCTCCAGCAGTGAGTTGTGACAATACATGTGGAATGTTGTCTACCAGGGATACTCATAAGAGGTTCAATGTGTAAAGACTTTTTTGGTAGCTGGTTATAAAGCGCCCTCTGTTCAACAAGTACCAGGATTCCAGATTTCCAGAAGGAGAGTGATTGGCAGAAACATCATTTCGACTGTCAGTCTAAGTAGAGTGAGTCCTTTTTATCCCTTCTGGGAATGGTAGGAACTATCCTGAAACCCAAGTCCCAAATCACAGTCCAGACACCAGCCAAGGGTCGACCTTACACGCAGGGTGTTCTAAGGATAGCCTTCTCAGACCTGCTTTTCTGCACGATCGCTAAGTGAAGAATGGCATCACTGAAAGTGGTAGGTGGCTCTGCTCCATGGGCAAGCTTTCAATGTGAGATCATAGCACTGAGAAAGGATCCTTGACTTAAAATGGGGATAAGAGGATAGCAGGGTGTGAGGTGTCAAGTAGAGGCACTGAGCTTCTACTAGTTTGGAGGCCAAGTGATCATGACTTAACTCAGTAGGAAAAAGGAGCAATGTGGCAAAACAAAAGAGTCTGACACCAAAGGATCTTTGTTCATGGCAGCTTTGTATAGTGTTACTAAGAATAAATGAGAGGTACAGTCAAATAAGGTACTATTTAGAGTGTATAAACAAACAAACAAAAATAGTAGATCCAGTGAACCTAGTTACTTAATCACCAGAGAGCCATAATTCTTTCCCAACTTGTGTTTTTAAACTCTAACTGATGAGCATGTTCTCAAATAATCATGATTCTTTGGGTCCAAATTTGTCACGTCAGCCCACCAGAAAATGTGGAGGATACTTATGAGAGATCAAGTGATAAATAAAATTTTGAAACTACTCAATCATATGTTATACACAGTTGAAATATCTTCCATTGAAAAATCTCCCATTTTTTACTGAATACTAAAGACAGATCTCTCTTCTAAGAAAATGTCCACACTTGCTTTTTAACTTGGGAAGAGGGCCATAACCATAAGAAAGACCAAGGGAAAGCTTCCGGGTTCCTTTTTTGTGCCGACATTAAATCATAAACAATACTATATCCTTGTAGAAGTCCATACAGTAAACAGGGAAAATTTTAGAAGTGATATTTCCCATTATATTTGCACTTACCTCTTCAGTTTGGTTGAGACAGAAGATAGAATTGTGCTGAGGAACCATAGTGCTTTATCATGAACTTCATTAGATGATTTCTCCAATTGCAGCTACTATCCCACTGTATTTTCCTTACTGAAGCAAATCAATACAGCCTCTGGCATCTGGTGTGCTGCTATTGATTCATAATTAACTTTTTTCCCCCTAAACCAGTGAGCATCAGACGTAAACAGTGTTCTGCTCTCACCTGGCAGGGACAGCAGATCAAAAGGGTACTTCCAACTCACAGCCACCATCTAGTTTTGAATATTCCTGGAAAACAAGAATTAAGAGATACTGTTTTAAAAGTCTTGATCAGAAAAATGCTTACCCAAGAATGTGAGGCACAGTTCATGAAAATGTAGAGTTCTTATACCTCACTGAAATTTCTGGCACCCAGTGATTTCCAGCGTATTTGGATATCCCATTTAAAAGAACAGAAAAAGGTACCATGCCCCATATTTCAATATGAATGATTTAAAACATTAGTGAATTTCATGAAAATTTAGATGCAATTTGGATTACATTTGTTTGTGCTGCTCCAATTCATTTTAGTAAGTTACTGAAAGGTTTTTACCTTTAAACCCAGAGAAAATATCAACTTTCTATCTCGTCCAGGTTTCTATTGGAGCAATTTGCTATTCAGTCTTATGATCAAGGAAATCTAATGATCTTCAAAGTTTCTGTAGTCAAATGATATGCTATATTTAAATTATTACAGGCCCTAATAGGAGAAGCACAATGAAAGCCCTCATTTCTTTCATTTATTAAAGTTATTCCCTCCTAACTAAGTAAGGATTTTCCTTTTGCTGTAGGTCCTTCATCTTCTACTAGGGACTAATAAAATTTGAACACCTGACTGTGGGACAACAGATGAATACCCTTCGTACTCCTGTTGCCCATTATGAAGTAGATAATATCTATCCATTTATCTGTAAAGACATTTCTGCCCTGCAGTACTTTATCTTCAAGTGAGTGCACTTTACATGAAATCAGACCCAAGGATGATATGAGAGCCCAGATAAATTATGGGTAAAAGATAGTCACATCCCCAACACATTATCTTCACTGCTATTCCATCCTTAACCCACACTTAGGGCTTCATGTAGAATGCCCTAAGAATAATCGAATAAGGTGGGAAATATAAGCCTGCTTTAGAGATGACCTAATGTTACAGCCCAACATGGATTGCTGTGCCAGTAGAACTCCAAAGGTTTTCTGAATCACATAAACGGAAACCTTCTTGTTGTGTAAAAACATTAAGTCATAAGTATCATTGACTCTTTGCTTTGAAAGGAGCTCTGGTGGGGCAGTACCTAAGACATTTGACTGCTAAACAGAATGTTGGTAGTTCAAACCTACCAGCCACTCCACAGACGCAAGATGGGACAATCTATTTTCATAAATATTTTTTGCCGTGGATACCCAATGGCAGTCACTGTGAGTTGGAATCAATTCAATGGCAGTGACTTTGGTTCTGGTTTGGTCTCTGCTTTGAAGTGAAATGGCTTGAGATAAGATTCTTCAGAGATTCATCAGCATGATTGATGCTTTTGACTGATAATAAGTTATTTGGAAGGAATAAAATTGGAGAAATGGTGACAAAGATATTTTAGGAAAAAGTAAGTAGATAGACTTTGAGGAGATTGTAAATGATGTATCTCACTCTGGTGGAGATTCTTATGATCAGTTGAAAAAGAACACCTACTCATATGGGCATCACTAATATGTGAATTAGTTAGAATCAGACTTGGCTACATATAACAGGAAAAATAATACAAGCAGCAACTTAAATAAAAATTACGTGTGTATTTTCTCTAATGTAAAATGCCTTGACATATGTAGTTTATGGCTATATTTATAGCTCCAAGTTCATGAGTGAATTAGTTTCCTTGTATCATCTGCCTTCCTGTTTTAGTAACATTCCTTCCAAATGTCAAGGTCAACGCATGGTCCAGAATTGTTGGCACTTCAGCCACCACTTCAGAATGCAGGAATGAGGAAAGGTTAGAATACAAAAGGGTCTATTGATTAGCTAAGCTAGTTGCTCTAAATATATGTTCACAATACTTTCATTTTTATCCCATTAAAGAGAACTTACCCATGTGGCCTCATGTGGACAAAGATCAGATAAATTTCTCCTATCGAGGCATTTTTCTGCTTTGGGTAAAATTTGGATTCTATTCCCAAGGAGGAAAAACAAAAGTATATTTGCAGCAGTCTCTGCAATGACCTCTTTTGTCATTCTTCTTCAGTTCTTTCAAGGATATGTGTGCTTAGGGTTGTGTGTCAACTTTGCTGGGCCATGCCTTTGAGTAGCTTGGCAGCTGGACACAGTTATTCTCTGTGATGAAGTTGGATGTGGTACAATCAGCTCCATGGTGGAATCTGCTATGAGCAGCTGATGAGTTACCTTGGGAGGGTGGCCTGCTTCCAGTGTACATGGGGAGGCTTTAAAGATGGTCTCCAGTGTTTTGGCATATTTGGATAACCAGTGGTCTGCTGTGTTGTCTGCTAATCTTGGGATGTGTCATTTTACCTGTTGGCCTTGGGTTTGTCAGCCTCAGCAGCCAGCAGCTGTATGAGTCAGAAGAAGCCTTTAGCTTAAGCCATTGGGCCTAGAACAAGTGACAGAACTGAAGCCCAAGGTCGAGGGGACTCCAACTGCCCTCTAGAGCTGGTACTCTGAACTCAGATTCCAGCCTCAGTAAACTGTAAGAGAATAAATTCCTGTTTGTTAAAGCCACCCGCTGTGGCATTTATGTTATAGAAGCACTAGAGAAGGAATACAGGTTATCTCCTACTACAACAATTAGGGGTAAATGTTAACAGAAGTTACTACAATTATTTTAAAGTACAACTGGTAATCCTGGACTTGGTGTGAGTTGATGCAATGACTGGTAAGATTTTAGATGAAATCTTTGGGACTGTACTCCATTTTCTGTTTTTTGAGGAACGGTTGCATTATGTTGGCTAATAACAAGTTATTAACTCAATAAAACCAATACTCACCCTTTTGTTGTTGTTAGGTGCTATTCAGTCCATTGCAACCCACAGTGAACAGATGACAGAGTAAAACTGCCTCATACAGTTTCCAAGGATGCAGTCTTTACAGGAGCACGTCTCCAGGGGAGCAGTGAAGCCCTTGACTGTTGTGCCATCACAGCTCCTGTCATAGTGACCATGCCTTAGCAAATAGAACAAGGACGTATCAACTGAACTTGATCAGTCTGATGCTCTTTCCCGAAAATTTTAATTTGAAGTGAGGAAAACAGAGAAACAGGAATCCTTTAGGATTCCTTCTTGGTGGGTACAATAGCACTACTGGGGGCAGTATCCAGTTTCCTGTAGCAGTAGTCTCTTAACCAGGTTGTTTACGTGCATGGTATTGACTGCATTTCTGGTAACACTATTTCTCTTGGATTTTGCATTTACATCAAGTCTACATTTGTAGTTTGTCCATAGACACTATGAATTATTAAGTGTCTTTCCAATATAATGTATTTTGCTCAGAGTATCCAGAGTTGGTTTTTATGTGTGTAGAGCCAATTTAATTTAATGAACATGAGCAATTATTAGAAAACTCCATTTTTCACTAGGTCAGTGGGGTTTCTAAAAGTTTATCATGACTTAAGTGAAGAATATCATTATACATCTTAGTTCCTTTTGTTTTAACCTCATGCTTTAGATCAATGTCACGTCTAGATTTCATTACAAAATCCTAAAAGTAGACAAAGGATATTCTAAGGTAGATTACACAGTTAATAGAGAGGCACAAACTTTCATACATTACATAAAAGTTGACATTCTGGTTTATTCTTCTGTTTTAAGCATCAGGTTCATTTATCTGATCGGTTGAGTGTGGACCTGCAGCTAGTGTCTAGGAAAGCGAGACTGAGAACCACTTTCAGGCTCTGTTAGTACAAAAGATAACGCCTTTCTGCAAACCTTTTAGACAGTCAGCCTTCCTCTGTCAAATTTAAATGTTTATTTTCACACTTTAAGATTCAAAACCAAACTCACTGCCATTGAGTTGGATCCGACTCATAGCGACCCCTCCTTGGGTTTCCGAAGTGTTATCGCTATAGAAGTAGATTGACCAACCTTCCTTCTGAGGAGTGGCTGGGGGGTTTGAACCGCCAGCCTCTGGTTAGCAGTCAAATGCCTTAGGCACTATGCCACCAGGGCTCCTGCTTTAAGATTGTTGTTGTTGTTATGTCCCGTCGAATTGGACCCAACTCATAGCGACCCCTCCTTGGGTTTCTGAGCCAGTATCACTATGGAAGTAGATTGCACCGTCTTCCTTCCAAGGAGTGGCTGGTGGGTTTGAACGGTCAGCCTTCTGGTTAGCAATCAAGTGCCTTAGGCACCACGCCACCAGAGCTCCCGCTTTAAGATTAGGAAGATTAAAATTATCCAGCTCTCTTTTTTTTCTTTTTCCTTCTGGGATCATTAGTCTAAAATCCTGTGAAAATCAATGATATACCAGGTCAGCTTTTCTCAAACACACTGTCTCAGGGCATTGTATACCCTTTAAATTACCAAGGATTCCAGAAGCTTTGGTTAATGTGTGTTATATTTACAATATTTATCATATTATGAGTTAAAACTGAGAAATATTGAAAATACAATAAAGTACAGATAAACATTTCTTTAGTTTCCAAAGAGTTATTACTTAGCATGTATCCTCTGGAAAACTTGTCTATACACTCATGAGAGAAAAAATTTTGAAAGGCAAACAATGCTTTATGATTATTAGAAAAATAATTTTGATGTCACGGGCCCCCAGTCTTGAGGACTACCAAAAGCCCACAAACCATGCTTTGAGAAATACTATTCTGAATTCTATACTATTCTAGGCATTGATAGAGTCCATTAGTGTCAACTATTTTGCAGTGGCTTGAACTTGATTTTGTTTAAGCTCTGACAGCCTGAGAATACTAACTGAAGCTCAGTTCTGTGATTAGTGTTTCATACACTATTTGTCCCCCTCGGAAGGAATGTTGGGCAATCCTACTTCCGTAGTGATACTGCCTCGGAAACCCAAGGAGGGGTCACTATGAGTTGGGGCCGACTTGACGGCACATAACAACAACACAACAACAACAGCTGCTATTGAGTCAGCTTCGACTCAGCAACCCTGTGTACAACACAACAGAACACCTCAGTCCTTGCTGTACCTGAGACCATTGTTGCCGCCACTATGTCAATCCTTCTTCTCGATGGCCTTCCCCTTTTTCACTGACCCTCCACTTTCCCAAGTTGATAAACTTCTCCAGGGAATAGGCCCTTCTGACAACATGATCAAAGTAGGTGAGACAAAGTCTGGTGATTCTCGCTTACAAGGAGCATTCCAGCTGCATTTTTTCTGGGACAGATTTGTGCCTTCTTCTGGCAGTCCATGTCAATTTCAGTATTCTTTGCCAACACCACAACTCAAAGGCATCAACTCTTCTTCAGTCTTCCTAAATCATTGTGCAGCTTTCACATGCATATGAGGTGATTGAAAATACCATGATTTGGTTAGGTGCACCTTAGTCTCCAAAGACACATCTTTGGTCTTCAGCACCTTAAACAGGTGTCTTGCAGCAGATTTGCCCAGTGTAATATGTGGTCTGATGTCTTAACTGCTGCTTCCATGGGTATTGATTGTGGATCCAAGTGATAGGAAATCTTTGACAACTTCAATCTTTTCTCCATTTGTTGTGATGCTGCTTATTGGTCCAGTTGTGAGGATCTTCATTTTCTTTATGTTGAGATGTAATACATATCACAGACTAGTCGTGAATCTTCATCAGTATGTGTTTCAAGTCATCTCCACTTTCTGCAAAGATGTGTCATCTGCATATTGCAGGTTGTTAATAAGTCTTCCTCTAATCCTGATGCTGTGTTTTACTTTGTATACTCCAGTTTCTCAGATTATTTGTTCAGCATGCAGATTGAAGTATGTTGAAAGGATACAACTCTGACACACACCTTCCCTGATTTTAAACCATTCAGTATCCCCTTGTTCTGTTGGAAAAACAGCCTCCTAGCCTATGTATAGGTCCCTTATGAGTAGAAGTAAGTGTTCTGGAATTTCCGTTCTTCTCAGTGTTATCCATTATTGTTATGATCCACACAGTTTAATTCCTTTGCATAGTCAATAAAGCACAAGTAAACATCTTTCTGGTATTCAGCCAAGATCCATCTGACTTCAGCAATGATATCCCTTGTTCCACATCCTCTTCTGAATCTGGCTTGCATATCTGGAAGTTCCCAGCCAATATATTGCTGCAACCATGTTTGAATTATCTTCAGCAAGATTTTATTTGCATGTGATATTAATATATTGTTAGAAAATTTTCATATTCTGTGGGATCACCTTTCTTTGGAATGGGTACAAATATGAATCTCTTCCAGTCAGTTAGCCAGGTAGCTGTTTTCCAAATTTCTTGGCATAGATGAATCAGTGCCTACAGAGTGGCATCCATTTGTTGAAACATCTCAGTGGGTATTCTGTCAATTCCTGGAGCCTTGTTTTTCCCCAATTCCTTCAGTGCAGCTTTGACATCTTCCTTCAATACCTTTGGTTCTTGATCATAGACCACATTGACCAATTCTTTTTTGGTACAGTCACTTTGTGTATTCCTTCCATCTTCTTTTGATGTTTTCCCCATCATTCAATATTTTGCCTATGTTGTTGTTAGTCATTTCGTTTCTGATTCATAGCGACCCCATGCATAGCAGAACGAAACACTGCCCAATCCCATGCCAGCTCCATGATCCCTGCTATACTTGAGCCCAACATCGCAGCCACCATGTCAGTCCATCTCGTTGAAGGCCTCCCCCTCTTTCGTCGACCCTCCACCCTACCAAGCATGACATCCTTCTCCAGGGAATGATCCCTTCTGACAACATGACCAAAATAGGTGAGACAAAATCTGGCCATTCTCGCTTCCAAGGAGCATTTTTTGTGCACTTCCTCCAGAGAAGATCTGTTAGTTCTTTTAGCAGCCCATGGTACTTTCAGCATTCTTCGCCAGCACCACAACTCAAAAGGATTAACTCTTCTTCGGTCTTCTTTATTCATTGTCCAGCTCTCACATGCATATGAGGCAATTGGAAATATCATGGCTTGTGTAAGGTGCACCTTAGTCCTCAAGGAGACATCCTTGCCCCTCAGCACTTGAAAGAGTTCCTTTGCAGTTGACCTTCCCAATGCTACACGTCATCTAATGTCCTAATCTTGATTATATTGGTATTTTGCCCATAGAATCTTTCAATATTGCAACTTGGGGCTTGATTTATTTCTTCAATTCTTTCACTTGAGAAATACTAACCTTGTTTTTCCTTTTTGGTTTTCTAATTCCATGTCTTTGCACATTTCATTAAAATAATTGACTTTGTCTTCTCGGGCAACTTTTTGAAATCTGTTCAGCAATTTTATCTTGTCATTTCTTCCATTTGCTTCATCTACCTTCTATTTAAGAACAAATTTCAGAGTCTCTTTTGATATCCATTTTGGTCTTTTCTTCCTTTACTGTCTTTGTAATGACTTTGCTTTCTTCATGGATGATGCTCTTGGTGTCATCCCATAACGCATCTGGTTTTAGATCATTGGTGTTCAGTGCATCAAATCTATTCTTTAGATGGTCTTTAAATTCACGTAGGATATAATCAAGGTCATATTTTGTCTCTCGTGGACTTGTTTTAATTGTCTTCAGTTTTACTCTGAACTTGCCTTTGAGTGATTGATGGTCTGGTCCACAGCCAGCTCCTGGCCTTATTTTGGCTGAAGATATTGAGCTTCTCCATCACCTCTTTCAACACATGTAGTCTATCTGATTCATGTATATTCCTTCTGGGAGGTCCATGTGTGTAGCCACCACTTATGTTGTTGAAAAAGGATATTTGCAATGAATAAGTCATTTGTCTTGCAAAATTCTATCATGCTATCTCTGACATCATCTATCATTAAGGCTATATTTTCCAACCACTGGTAATTCTTCTTATTCCAACTTTTGCATCCCAATCACCAGTAATAATCAAGACATCTTGATTGCATGTTTGGTCAATTTCAGCCTGTAGAAGTTGGTAAAATTCTTCAGTTTCCTCATGTGATTCAGTGATTGGTGCATAAATTTGAATAATAGTTGTATTAACTGGTCTTCCTTGTAGGTGTATGGATATTATCCTATCATTGACAGCATTGTACTTTAGGATAGATCTTGAAACATTCTTTGTGAAGATGAATGCCATGCCATTCCTCTTCAGTTTTTCATTCGTGTATAGTAGATTATATAATTGTCTGATTAAACATGGTCCAAAACAGTCCACTTCAGCTCACTATTACCTACCTAGGATATTGATCTTTCTGCATTCCATTTCATTTTTGACATCTTCCAGTTTCCTAGGTTCATACTTCGTATAGTCCACATTCCAATTATTAATGGATATTTGCAGCTATTTGTTCTCATTTTGAGTCATGCCACATCAGCAAATGGAGGTCCCAAAAGCTTTACTCCACTCATGTCAGTAAGATCAACTCTTATTTTGAGAAGACAGCTCTTTCCCAGCCATATTTTCAGTGCCTTCCTACCTGAGGGGCTCATCTTCTGCCACTGTATCAAACAGTGTTTCAGTGCTATTCATGACGTTTTGCAGTAATATATGAGACAGTGTTTCACTGCTTTTCATGAGGTTTTCACTGGCTAATTCTTTGAGCAATGGATGATCTTCCAAGTCTACCTTAGTCTGGAAGCTCTTCTGAAATCTGTCCACCACGTGTGACCCTGTCGGCATTTGAAATACCATTTCCTCCAGCCTCACAGCAACATGTAAGCCACCACAGGATGATAAACTGACAGAAGATGGTAGATTCTTACTTTACATGAAAGAAAGTTGAAGCTCAGAGAAGTTAAGTAATGAAGTCTCACTACCCTTGCTTCTATGGAGTATCCTGCCTGTACTTCTTCTAAGATATATTTGTTTGTTCTTCTGGCACTCCTTGGTATATATTCAGTGTTCTTTACCAACACTATAATTCAAAGGCTTCAATTGTTCTTCAGTCTTCGGTTTTCATCATCCAGCTTTCATATACATAGGAGGTGACTGAAAAGACTTTGGCTTGGGTCAGGAGCACCTTAGTCCTTATGATAGCTAAAGTTGTGTGTCAACTTGGCTCTGCCATGATTCACAGTGGGTTAGCAGTTATGATGTAATCTGCATGATAAGATCTGACATAATATCTCCATGATGAGATATGCTATGAGAAGCCAGTCAATTGAAAAAGAGTTTCCTCAGGGGTGTGGCCTGCTTCCAGTATAGATGCATGTCCTGGGAAAGATCTCTGGCTTTCCAGGATTGGGATGCTACATCTGGCTCATCATTTCCAGTTATTTGACTTAAACTAGTGGCCTGCTGTACTGCCTGCTGATTTTGGGATTACTGTCTTTGCAGCATATGAGCTGATAGCTTGTGCTCTTACCCATTGTTGTTGTATTTGCTAGCCTCTGAAGCCAACAGCCTGTTGTATTGCCTTCCAATCTTGGGTTCTTCAGCCCCTACAGGGATGTGAGTCAAGAGATACCTCCAGTTTGACCTCTGATCCATGGGCTTTCCAGCCTCTACAACTGTGTGAGCCATTTCCTTCAGATACAATTCTTTCTATCTTTCTCTCTAGTATGTTGTTGCTGTTGTTAGGTGCCATCAAGTCATCTCTGACTCATAGCACCCTTTACACAGCAGAACAAAACACTGCCCAGTCCTGTGCCAGCTCCATGATCCTCGCTATACTTGAGCCCATTGCCGCAGCCACTGTGTTAATCCATCTTGTTGAGGGCCTTCCCTCTTTTGTTGACCCTCCACTTTACCAAGCATGACATCCTTCTCCAGGGAATGGTCCCTTCTGACAACTTGACCAAAGTAGTTGAGACAAAGTCTGGCCATTCTCGCTTCCAAGGAGAATTCTGGCTGCACTTCCTCCAGGACAGATTTGTTAGTTCTCTTAGCAGTACATGGTACTTTCAGCATTCTTCACCAGCACCACAACTCAAGAGCATCAACTCTTCTTCAGTCTTCCTTATTCATTGTCCAGCTCTCACATGCATATGAGGTGATTGAAAATATCATGGCTTGTGTCAGGAGCACCTTAATCTTCAAGGAGATATCTTTGTTCTTCAGCACTTGAAAGAGGTCTTTTCCAGCTGATTTGCCCCATGCTGTATGTCATCTGATGTCCTAACTGTTGCTTCCATTGGTGTCATTGTAGAACCAAGCAATGTGAAGTCTTTGACAACTTCAATCTTTTCTCCATTTATTGTTATGCTGCTTATAGGTCCAGTTGTGAGGATTTTTGTGTTCTTTATATTGGGATGTAATCCATACTAGAGACTGTATTCTTCAGTCTTCATCAGTAAGTACTTCAAGTCATCCTCACTTTCAGCAAGCAAACTTGTATCATCAGCATATCGGAGGTTGTTAATGATTCTGCCTCCAATCCTGATGTCATGTTCTTTTTCATATAGTCCAGCTTCTCAGATTATTTGCTCAGCATATAAATTGAATAAATGTGGTGAAACGATAAAACGCTGACACACACTCTTCTTGATTTTAAACTCTGCAATGTCCTCTTGTTCTTTTTGAACAACAGCCTCCTGGTCTATGTACAGGTTCCTCATGAGTACAATTAAGTGTTCTGGAATTCCCATTCTTCTCAATGTTACTCATAATTTGTTATGATCCACACAATCAAATGCTTTTGCATAGTTAATAAAACACAAGTAAACATCTTTCTGGTGTTCTTTGTTTTGAGCCAAGATCCATCTGACAACCACAATGATATTCCTTGTTCCACATCCTCTTTTGAATCCAGCTTGCCTTTCTGGAAGTTCTCTGTCAATATACTGCTGCAATTGTTTTTGAATTATCTTCAGTAAGATTTTACTTGCATGCAATATTAATGATATTGTTCGATACTTTCCACATTCTATGGGATCACCCTTCTTGGGAATTGGTACAAATACGGATTTCTTCCAGTCAGTTGGCCAGGTAGCTATCTCTTGGCATAGCCAAGTGAGTGCCTCCAGAGGGGCATCCATTTGTTGAAACCATCTCAATGTGTATTCCATCAATTCCTGGAGCCTGGTTCTTTGCCAGTTCCTTCAGTGCAACGTCAACTTCTTCCTTCAATAGCGTTTACTCTCTCTTCTGTTTAATTTCTTATACATCTCAAAAGAGATTGACTCAAAATATAGCCTAATCCTGTGGATTGTATCCTGCCTTGTTGACATCATAGAGGTTAGGATTTCTAGCACATAGAATAATTACATCAGTTCACAAAATGGAGGTTAATTACATAATAGTAAGTTTCATGGCCTAGTGAAGTTGACATATATTTTTGAGGGTCACAATTCAATTCATAACTGTCTTCCTCCAATCCTAAAGCCACATTTTTCTTCATATAGTCCAGCTTCTTGGATTATCTGCTGAGCATACCGATGGAATAAATAAGGTGACAGATGTTTCCTGATTTCAAATCATGCAGTATCCCCTTGGTCCATTCAAATGAATGATCTTTTGCTCTGTATACATGTTCTGCATGAACACAATGAAGTGTTTTGGAATTCCCATTCTTTGCAATGTTATTTATAATACCTTGTGATCCATATGGACAAATGCCTTTGTGTAGTCAATAAAGCACAGGTAAACATGTTTCTGGTTTTCTCTGCTTTCAGCCAATATCCATCTGATGTCAGCAATGATAATACCTGGTTTCACATCCTCTTCTGAACCCTGATTAAATTGCTGAAAGTTCCTTATTGATGTACTACTGCAACTCTTTTTCAATAATCTTCAGCAAAATTTTACTTGTGTGAGATATTAATGATATTATTTGATAATTTTCACATTCTGTTAGGAAATATGTTAACTTAGTGATTGTATGGTCTAGAGTTACACATCATAATTTATTATGTATCCATATATACTTTTCTTCCCTCTACCTACCTACCTAGTTACCTGCCTATTTATCATTGGGGGAAAAAAAAAAA
>NW_006922590.1:234063-238478 GCF_000298275.1 Orycteropus afer afer
AAGGCTGGTGGTTCACATCCACCAGCCACTCCTCGGAAGGAAGATGGGGCAATCTACTTCTGTAGTGATACTGCCTTGGAAACCCAAGGAGGGGTCATTATGAGTCGGGTCCGACTCAATGGCACATAACAACAACAACAACAACATATATAAAACAGAGAGAAAACACATACACACGCATACTTACATGTTTTGTTATTTTTTTTTTAATTGGGGATCATATTTGTTTCTTTTACCAAGGTATATGCAGCCCTTAGAAATGACACATAGTAAGAATTCATTATATATTCGTTGAAAAAATAGATAGATGGCTTAGTGAGTGAATATAGTTAGTAATTTTTATGGAAGGCACAGGAGCAATTAATTACTGTAAAGGAAGTTTTCTTAGAATAAATGTGTTTGAACTGGTCCTTAACAATCAGAAGTTATATAATGGGGGAAAAAAAAACAGAGAAGAAAGATTTCCAGGCAGGGGGAAAAAGAGTAAGTAAAGTGTAAAATATAAAGGGCATTATAAATTTTGAAGAGAGCATGGGGTCTGGTTGGGCAAGATCAGAGGGTGGGGGAGAGACAGATACATTTTAATATATTGTTTAATGACTTGATAAAGAATGAAATATTTTTCCATAAGTGATGAATTAATCATTAATCAAAGACAAATACTAAATTTGGTGTTTAAAGAGAGCTTATCATTGTTGTTGTTGTTGTTGTTGTTGTTATGTGCCGTCGAGTCAGCCCTGACTAATAGAGACCCCTCCTTGGGTTTCCGAGGCAGTATCACTACGGAAGTAGGATTGCCCAACCTTCCTTCCGAGGAGTGGCTGATGAGCTTATCATTAGGTTGAATTTTTTCAACTGAAGAGCAAAAGGATTATTCTGCCTATAGTCATTTCTGTCCTTCATATGGCAGTGATATATCATGGTCATTTCTGTCCTTAATATAGCAGTAATATATCATGGTCATTGAAATAAAAATCATCTTATCTAAAATAATAATTTCCTATTTCGTAGAATTGAAATGGCTGCTTGTATCTACTAAATGATTTCCTGAATTTTTATTCTTTGCAGTTGTTAGTATATGACCCAATTTAACTTACTTGTCATTAAGTAATATTTCTATATTTACTTGAATTTCATCTTTCCTTCTACTCGGAAGTTTTTCTAGGCTATGAAATCATAAATAATTTTCTGATGTATTACTGATAGGTACATTAGAGTATAACTACTTTAAATCATTGTTGGATAATGGTAGATCATAAATAAAAACATAATATTACAAGTACACATATTTTATGATATATTCATAAATAAATGGTTCTGAAGATCACATGCAACATACCTGGTGATGCTAATAACATAAATATACCTTAATACTTGAGAAATTCTTTATCCCATAGTGTTAACTCTTTGCTGACTAAAGTGTATATACCTCCATTTTAAGGGGAATTTTTTTCTATTGATGAATTGTTGTTGTTGTTATGTGCCATCAAGTTGGACCCGACTCATAGCGACCCCTCCTTGGGTTTCCAAGGCAGTATCACTACGGAAGTAGATTACCCCATCTTCCTTCCGAGGAATGGCTGGTGGGTTTGAACCACCAGCCTTCTGGTTAGCAGTCAAGTGCCTTAGGCACTATGCTACCAGAGCTCTATTTAAATCTTCTTTTATTATTTGATAACTTGTTTTTATTAAGAAAATTTATATTTTACTCACTTTTTCAAAATCAAGAGATCTTCTTTTGTTCAGAGAATTTGTTCATGATTTCCTAAACTTTACCTAAGTGTAATGTTCTCTCACATTCGTAATGTTATCTAATTTTACCTTTTCTCCCTTCTTTTTGCTTACTTTCTTTCGTTTTATTACTTTTTACTGAAACCAGCATTATGCTCTTTGTCTACATGGTTCGAAGCTCACCTCCATCAAGTCTGCAATGCAGCCAGAGAGAATGGGAAAAGGGGAAGGAGAATCATGTCACCTTCCCTTTAAGGAGGGGGATTAAAAGATGTTCATCCCTTTTCAGTCACATGCCATTGATATAGATGTATATGGCCACAACTAGCTACCAGGGAGTTTGGAACCATGGATGTTATTCTTTATTGCCCTAGAGGTAGGTATTTTAGATGTTGGGAAACCAAAAGGAGGGATAAAATGAATCTCTGGGACTTATGCTTCCTTTGCAAACTTCAAACATGTTTCCTTATTTCAGTAGATTATTATCATGATCTCATATTTTTTCACCTTTTATATAAAACTCTAATATGTAGGACTATGTATGTCTATATAAATACATCTCTTTCAATTGTTTGAGTTTTGTTATTGGCACAGAAGAAGGGACTTATCTGTGTTGGAGAAACTACAGCCCGAATGTCCCTTGGAAGCCACAATGGTAAGACTTTGGCCTGCTTACTTTGGACACTTCATCAGGGAACAGTAATCACTAGAAAAGGACAGCATGTTTGACAAAGTAGAGGGTCAGCGACAGTGAGGAAAACTCCATGAAATGGATTGACACAGTTGTTGCATCTATGGGCTCAAGACACCACAGACAGTGAGGATGGAGCAGAATAGACAGTGTTTCATTCTGTTACGTGTACAGTTGCCGTGAGTTGAAGCTGACTTTACAACTAACGACAATGCACATAAATGCACACACGCATCTATATGTGTACGCACATATGCATGCAGTCTTACAATGTTGTTGTTGTCTTACAATACATAATATAAATATATACACGTGTATTAGTGTTTGGTGAGTATTAATCTTTAACACAAATATTTTACTTATCAAATCTAATTTTAATTTATACTTCTCTTTGCCACTGAATAACAAAGAGGCTTTATAACAGTTCAAATCTGATCACATCCCAGCTTAGACTTTATTATCATTTGATATTTCAATCTACCTTTATGTTATATCTAAATATATGTCATTATTTTGAGCATTTCAGAAAATTAATACTGCTTTGGATTTATCAGCATATTTAACCATCTCTTTGTTCATCGTTTTTCATATTTCATTTTCTCTGGGTCCATTTGCCTTCTTCCTGAAATATATTCTATTACCATCAATGAAGGTCTATGAAAGAGAAATATCCCTTGCATTTTCTTTATTTGAACATTTCTTTAGTTTGCACTGAATTCTAAATAATATTTTCCTAGAAAAGAAATCCCCTCTTGCTTTTTGCGTCTCCCATTAACTTCTATCTTATTAGGGCCATGTAGAGATTCTTACTAGATAATCACTTTTTTTTTCTTTGTAGTTGTTGTTGTTTGTTAAAATAAAATTTGTTTTAGTTGCCTGTGATTTCATTATTTTATGTCAAGTTGTGTTTTTTTTCTTTTGTTTTGTTTTCCCTGCTCAAAACCCCTCCTTGGGTTTCCAAGGCATTATCTTAAGGAAGGAGATTGCCCAATCTTCCTTCCAAGGAGTGGCTGGTGGGTTTGAACCACCAGTTTTCTGGGTAGCAGTCAAATGTTTTAGGCACTATGCCAACAGAGCTCCTACTTATTATTTAGTAACTTGAATCTCTTATCAACTCTGGAAAATTTTTACTGTTATCTCATGAAGCAATGCATTTTGTGATTTCTTTCTCAAGCACATTCTATTTAGGGAGCCGCTACTTCCAGGATAGCTGTCCTGCCTGCAGTCACATAGCAATCACCTAGATTTGACTTGGTCTGTGGGGAAGAGAAAGACTAGAACATTAAACAAAACCTTTTTCCCTAGCTTTTGTGACACTGAACCGATACAGTCTCATTTCATTTGCCAGAACTAGACAATGGCTCACCCTAACCAAAAGAGGATCATCAGGTATAGTTTGTTATATTCCGGAGCAAGGAAAATATGAAACATGTGAACACAGTGATGGATTCTTCACACGTTTAGTGATTCTGGATATGTCTTTACCATTGGTTGGTCTTTAACTGCAGGGATCCACGTCACCTGGTTGTGGGAGAGTTTTCTATCTGCTTTGGCCAAATATCACAGGAGATGTGAGATGGATACATTTGAATCCCACATGAACACAATTGTAGACCCACCTTTCCTCTTCTCACAGGTGATTATTTTTCTCATAAGAGTATAGACTGAGACAAGTTCCCTTATTTTCTTTTGTCAGTGGGTTCTTTCCTCTTTTTTGAGTCTGCATTTCTCTGAGTATACAGCCCTTAGCAAGCTCTAGTCAAGATTCTTAGATTAAATATTCTGCCTTGTTGAGTCTAAGGCCTCAGTAGTGGTCCATGTGCTACTGCTATTATGATTAAAAGGTACAAGGAGCAACCATTGTCCCTGTCTTTAATACCTTAAAGGGAGTCATTGATACAATATCGGATCATGTGTTTGCTATTCTAATTTTGAATTCTGTCTTACTTTACTAAGACTGCATAATATTCTTTATTTATTTTGAGTACAAAAT
>NW_006922590.1:264398-276748 GCF_000298275.1 Orycteropus afer afer
CTTCTGGTCTATGTACAGGTTACTCATGAGTACAATTAAGTGTTCTGGAATTCCCATTCTTCTCAGTGTTAACCACAATTTGTTATGATCTACACAATCAAATGTTTTTGCATAGTAAATAAAACACAAGTAAACATCTTTCTGGTATTCTTTGCTTTGAGCCAAGATCCATTTGACATCTGCAATGATATCCCTTGTTCCACGTCCTCTTCTAAATCCAGCTTGCATTTCTGGAAGTTCTCTGTCAAAATACTGTTGCAACCATTTTTGAATTATCTTCAGTAAGATTTTACTTGCATGTGATATTAATGATGTTTTCAATAATTTCCACATTCTGTGGGATCACCTTTCTTTGGAATGGGTATAGATATGGATCTCTTCCAGTCAGTTGGCCAGGTAGCTGTCTTCCAAATCTCTTGCCAGTAACCGAGTGAGTACCTCCAGCGAGTCATCCATTTGTTGAAAGATCTCAATGTGTATTCCATCAATTCCTGGAGCCTTGTTCTTTACCAATTCCTTCAGTGCAGCTTCAACTTCTTCCTTCAGTACCATTGGTTCTTGAACACATGCAGCCTCCTGAAATGGATGAAGATCAACCAGTTATTTTTGGTACAGTGACTTTGTGTATTCCTTCTATCTTCTTTTGATGCTTCCTGCATCATTCAGTATTTTGCCCATAGAATCTCTCAATATTGCAACTTGAGGCTTAAATTTTTTCTTCAGTTCTTTTGGCTTGAGGAATGCTGAGAGTGTTCTTCCCTTTTGGTTTTCTAACTCTGGGTCTTTGCACAATTCATTATAGTTACTGGCTTTGTCTGCTCGAGCTGCTCTTTGAAGTCTTCTGTTCAGCTCTTTTATGTTGTAATTTCTTCTATTTGCTTTAGCTGTTCTCCATTCAAGGGCAAGTTTCAGAGTCTCTTTTAACATCTCTTTTGGTCTTTTCTTTTTTTCTTGTCTTTTTAATGACCTCTTGCTTTCTTCATGGATGATGCTCTTGATGCCATCCCACAATTCTGGTTTTTGGTCATTGGTGTTCAGTGCATCAAGTCTATTCTTGAGATGGTCTATAAATTCAGGAGAGATATATTTGAGATGATATTTTGGCTCTCATGGACTTGTTTTAGTTGTGTTCAATTACTTCAACTTGAACTTGCATATGAGCAGTTGATGGTCTGTTGCACAATCAGCTCCTGGCCTGGTTTTGGCTGAAGATATTGAGTTTTTTCATCACCTCTGGCCACAGATGCAGTCATTCTGATTCTTATGTATTCCATCTGGCAAAGTCCACATGTATAGCCACCTTTTGTGTTGTTGAAAAACGATATTTGCAATGAGTAAGTTGTTGGTCTTGCAAAATTCTTATCATGTGATCTCCAGTATTATTTCTGTTACTAAGGCCAAATTTTCCAACTATTGGTGATTCTTGTTTGTTTCCAATTTTTGCATTCCAGTCACCAGTGATTATTAACACATCCTGATTGCACATTCAGTCAATTTCAGACTGCAAAAGTTGATGATAAAAATCTTCAATTTCCTCATCTTTGGCTTTGTGGTTGATGCATAAATTTGAATAATAGTCATATTAACTGGTCTTCCTTGTAGATGTGTGGATATTATCCTATCACTGACAGCATTGTACTTCAAGACAGATATTGAGACATCCTTTGTGATGATGAATGCCACACCATTTCTCTTCAAACTGTCGTCCCCGGCATAGTAGATTATATGGTTATCTGATTCAAAATCACCAAAACCAGTCCATTTCAGCCACTAATGCCTAGCATATCAATCTTTATGCATTCCATTTCATTTTTGACAACTTCCAATTTTCCTAGATTCATACTTCATATATTCCACATTCTTATTATTAATGGATATTTGCAGCTGTTTCTCCTCAATTTGAGGCATGCCATGTCAGCTGAGAGCTTCACTTTATTCATATCAGTAAGGTTGGTATTACGCTGATGATGCAGCTCTTTCCCAGTCCTATTTTGAGAGCCTTCCACCATAACTGGCTCATCCTCCTGCACTGTACTGGACAATGTTTCCAGGCTATTCACATAGTTGCCTAGTAATGTGTCAGACAATGTTTCTCTGCTATTCATAAGGTTTTCCCTGGCCACATCTTTGAGAAGTGGATGACCTCTTCCTTCTTCCTAGTCTGTCTCAGTCTGTAAGCTCTTTTGCAACCTGTGCCCCATGTGAAACCCTGCTGGCATTTGAAACACCAGTAGCACAGCCTCAAGCCTCACAGCAACATGCAAGCCACCACTGTATGACGAAGTTACAGACAAGTTTGTCTCCCTTAGCTGCTTGAAACCTCTCCACCCTTCCCTTACCTGGATCAGTCATCCCCTCTGGCTTAGCTTTCTCCCACTTTCCTGCCCCTTTGGGGTGGGGCCTGGGCCCCTCCTCTTACCTGGATCCCTGCCACTTCTCTTCTCTGTCATCCTCTCTGGCTGAGCTTTCCAGCCTCTTGGGTCCCTCCCCTTACTTGTGTCCCTGCCACTGCTCTGCTGTTTCCCCTCTGGCTTCACTTCCTTCTTCTTTCCTGACTGTTATAATTAGTGGAGAAGAATTTCTATTGTGAAATCAAATGACAAACTGATTAAGAAAAATATTAATAAGTTTGTTTAAAACCATTTTTGGAGCAATGTTGAAAAAATATTGGAACTTTTACCTATGGTCCACAGACATTGGGCAGGGATACTTAGAAATACAAAGAAAGTGATCACATGTAAGCATAAATATTCATAGACATGGTGTTTAACAGAGCTGTGCTCATATTAACAAAATAAAGACAAATTATGTGCTTATTACTAGGTTATTGTTTAAGTAAACATGGGAAATCATGGTAGAGATCAACTTTTAATTGTGTGAAAACTCTTACGAATCATGTTAAGGGAAACATTTAAAGTCAAAAGAATTCATTGTCACCTATTTATATCACAGATAAAGAACCTGGAAAGGGAAAAGTTAAAGGGAATTAGTGTTGCTCATTTTTCAGAGCTAACAAGCCTGTAGGAGGAAGGGACTACCTGGGCCCATGGTAGCTCGCCTCAGAGTTGATAATGCCAATCTTTTCCACAGGCACAGCAGGAGGTAAAATATCTTTAAAACCTCTGGACCCTATTAAATAGTGTGTATATTTCTCTTAGGAAAAATACCTAGCAGTGTCTGTCTAACTAATGTTAGGTCTAGAAGAAAATAAACCATGATTTACAGGGAAGCATGACCTAAAAGTCTCTTGAATTTAGATTATCTGGCATTTCAATTTGTTTTTTTATCCTCTTCCCAAGGTTACTATATTTTGTTATTTCTTATAAATCAGATTCATGGGCCAGTCTGTCATTCCTATTATATGGTAGCTGAAGTTTTTCTAGCATTTTTCTTCTTTCGTTGTTTCAATGAAGAAGTATACATTGAAATGAAAAATGTATTAACAAATCAACACTTTGCCTTATGCAGGGTTACTTTATCATGCAAAACACTGAGTGCTGTTGATTAACATGATTTTCTATTTCACAGAATAAATGAGTAATATTAATATGTTAATAACAGCATATTAATGTGTTCTCAAATACTTTAAATAAATTTTTAACCTGTACTAGCTCTGCTTTAGGCAACCATGAAATTAAATATTGATATAAGCAAGGTTTGAAAAGTAGAAAAAAAAATTAATTGTAGAGATGTCTTTTTATATTTTAAAGGTAACTCAATTGTTGGATTACTTTTAAAGTCATATTTGCCTTAAAAAGTACATTATGTGGTTCAATTTGGTAAAGTTCCTAATTTTTAGTGAAGTTGTATATTTACAGTATAATTTTTGAGGTGTGTCTCTTTATTTTGTAAATAAGAATACATTAGTTTACACAAACAAATGGCATCTAAATGGTTTTGAAGAAATTAGTTCCACAGGGTTAAGTCAGTTTAAAGTATTATGGAACTTAATGCTTCGTGGAATAGTCAAATATCATGTGAGTTATCTTTCTCTTCCATCATTTACATGTCACAAACATTTAATGTACACAAGACACTGAACAGATATGTAGAGGTAGCTCCTGAAATAAGACTATTGAGCAGCACGTGGACCTTATTTAACCTTACCTTTCACCTAGGAAAACCTGATTGATGACTATAGAAGAGTTGACAGACTGTCCATCAAAAATTTGTGTTCCCTTCTGCATATTGTAGAGGTGTAAGTGACTGGCTGCCCAATTTCCTCTCAATTACACTTGTTTTTGGTCATGTAACTGAGTTATAGCTAATTGGATATATATACAGTAGTAGGAAGATTCATTACTAACCAAAAGATACAGATGAGACAACCTTACTTTTTTCAGTTTTTATTGTGATTTGAGTGCAAGTTTACAGAGAAAAGTCATAAAGTCATTTTCCGTACAGCATTTCACATAGGCTTTGTCTCATGATGTTGACTGCAGTTTCCCACAAACAACAGCTCTCTTCCCATTTCCTCCCCATGGTTACCTGTTCCCTGTGTCCTTCCCTCCCATGCACTCCTGCCCCCCGAGCTGTCTCCCTGTGTATACACTGCCCTTCTGTTCTCCCATGATGAATCTCTCCAAGGAGAGTCTCTACCTAATGTAAATGTTCAGCTCATATGCCTGTCTTTTGTTTGGCTGGAAGCCATAGGAGTGGGGAGACAACTTTACTGAATGAAAGTGAAGAGGAGTTGAAACACTTACTGACGAAGATTACTGATGATGGATTGTGCCTCAACATAAAGAAAACAAAAACCCTCACAACTAGACCAATAAGCAACATCATGATAAATGGAGAAAATAATGAAGTTGTTGAGAATTTCGTTTTGCTGGGATACGCAACCAATGTCCGTGGAAGCAGCAGTGAAGAAATCAAATGATGTATTGCCTTGGGGACCTCTGTTGCAAGAGACCTTATTAAAGTGTTAAAAAGCAAAGATATCACTTTGAAGACTGAGGTGCTTCTCACCCAAGCCATCGTGTTTTCAATTGCTTCATATACATGTGAAAGCTTGACAGTGAATAAGGAAGACTGAAGAAGAACTGATGCATTGGAAATATGGTGTAGGTGAAGAATAGAGAATGGACTGCCAGAAATATGAACAAATTTGTCTTGGAAGAGGTACAGTAAGAATGCTCCTTGGAAGCAAGGAAGGTGAGACTTCATCTCATGTACGGTAGAGATGTTATTGGAAGGGAACAGTCCCTGCAAAAGGACATTGTTCTTGGTAAGTAAAGGGTCAATAAAAAAGAAGACCCTCAACAAGATGGATGACATAGTGGCTACAACAATACATTCAAACATAGCAACAAATGTGAGGATGACACAAGATTGGGCAGTGTTTCATATTGTTGTATACGGCGTCACTGTGAATTGGAACTGACTCAAGAGCACATCACAACAACACAGAAAATTCACTCATGCAGTTGATTGAAAAAAATGAGAAAAGGGAGAGATCACAGGGATGAGTTTTTTACTTCAGTAGTAAAAGCGGTGACTTGGTCTACATCTCTGCTTTGTCCCATCCAGCAGCTGGTGGGTTCAAACCACCAGCTTTTCAGTTAACAGCTGAACTCTTACCTATTGTGCCACTAAGTGCTCTTCCTGAAGCTGAAGTCACTGAATATAAGCAATTAGTCTCAACAATGCAGGAGGAAATGGTTGAATTAATGTGGTTAGAGATATAGTATAGAGGAGTTTGACCTTGTGATTTCTTGAAGAATACTTAAGGATAGATTTGATTACCAGAGATTTTTGCTTTGTGTGTTTATTTAATAATATAACCTTAATATAAGATATATCTCAATATACTTCTGATTAACCAAGGAACAAGATATTCCAATACGGTATTTACTGAGTGCTTAGTGTTCTTCAGCATTTTTGTTTTGTTTTGTTTTGTTTTAATAAGAAAAACTTCCAGCTTATTCTTTAGCCAAGTAGACATTGAAAGTCACTCTGACTTCCTGGATGTTTATTCACCTAAATGTGAAAAATAAGACTACCTATTAGAAAACATATAAAACATTTTTGCAAATTCTTTGGAGCTCTGGTACCACAGTGCCCAAAAGTAAAACGTTACCTATTATAAAACATATAGGAAATTTTTGCAAAATCTTTAGGAGAGAAAAGTAAAAACTTTTAAAATAGTGTTATATAAAGGATGATTAATAAAATAAAATTGTGATACATTATACTGTACCTAAAAGGAGCTTGGGTGGTGTAGTTGTTAAGGGCTGCTAATCAAAAGGCTCATGGTTGGAACCCACCAGCCGCTCCATGGAGGAAAGATGAGGCAGTCTGTTTTCATAAAGATTTATGGCCTTGAAACCCCAGTGGGGGTTGCTATGAGACAGAATCAACTCAATGGAATTGAGTTTGGCTTTTTGGTTTTACACTATATCAAGAAACAATTTCTACTGGATGAAAGACACACTATGCCTAATCTAAAGGCAGCCCACAAAATTTGGGAGGAGACAATTTGAATGCAACTGGAAATAGATGAGTATCAAGATACATTTTTTTAAAATCTATAAATGATAGAAGAATATAAATAAACTAATAGAAAAAGTAAATTATAAGAACATGCAATTGATAAAGAGAAAACCAGAAAAGTCAACAAACATTAAAATATACTCAACTGTGTATGAAGTTTTTTTGTTGTTGTTATGTGCCGTTGAGTTGTACCTGACTCATAGCCACCCCTCCTTGGGTTTCCAAGGCAGTATCACTACAGAAGTAGATTGCCCAACCTTCTTTCCAAGGAGTGGCTGGTGGGTTTGAACCGCCAGCCTTTTGGTTAGCAGTCAAGTGCCTTAGGCACTATGCTACCAGAGCTCCTTGTATGAAGTTAATAAAGGAAAAATTAAAACCACAATAAGCTACAATTTCCCATCTGTCAGAGGACAAAAATCAGAAAGTTTGGCAAAAGAAGTTGAAGATAAAGGCAACTCCAGTGAGCATTTGAAGCAGAAGAACCATTCCGAAGAGCAGTTCTCACTATATCTTATAAAGGTGAAAGTGTGAATTATTCATGACTCAGTAAACCCACTTCTAGTTGGGTATCCCAGAGAAAGCCTCGTGCACATGCCCCAGAAGACGGAAAAAGCTATTCACTGCAAAACTGAATTTAATAACAAAAATAATAAGAAAAACCTAAATGCCATCAATAATGAATTGGGTAAAGAAACTGGGATTTTTGTAAATGTAACACTGTGTAACAATTTTTAAAAAACATGTGGTCATCAAGTTGATATCACCTTCTATCCACATCAACTTCTAACTAATGGATAGAGTAGAATTGACCCATAGATTTTCCAAGGCTATGATCTTTCCAGTAGTACATTGCTACATCTTTCTCCCACAGTGCTGGTTGATGAGAATCACTGACCTGCTGGCCAGCAGGTGAGCACTTAATCACTGTGCCATCTGATGAATTAAAACAATACAGAGTGATAGAAGCAAGTCATTGACATGATCTATTGATATCATTCAAAATGATGCTATGTTTTCCATTATATATATATAAATATATATATATATTTTGCTATGAGTCGGTGAGTCGGGGCCGACTTGATGGCACATAACAACAACAATTTGAAAAATTTCAAAAATATACATGGGAAACATGTCCTGGAGAGGGGATTGAAGTGGAAAACTAAAAGAGAACCTGTTGTTAGCTGCTTTTGAGTGTATATGTCTGCCATTTTACACTGGATATTAAGATAGATTTTGCAAGCATTTTGGAGACATATGATATTAACCATACTTTTTAATGTAATGGCACAAAAGTTCTGAGAAATTAAGCGGCCAACCTGTCATTAAGCAGCGTGGTGCCTAGTAGGCAGAACATTGTTGGATGAATGAATGAAAAAATATTTCAGAGCCAGAACCATGGTTTCAAGCAAGGACTGATGACATTTGTTCCTATTCTTCCATGAGAGCTCCCAGCTGACATTTTATAAATATCTTACAAGATTTTTGTATTCCCTTAAAATTGATAATTAGCACTAAGAATTCTTTTTCTGTTTAATTCACAGACCCATTAGAAGTTGATATTTTTCCCCACAATGTTTCTGCTTCATATACAGCATGGCTAATTTTGCATGCATGAATGGGCCATGAACTTAATTTCAAAAGTTTTTCTATGAATGTCAAGGACATCTGAAGTTAGAAAAGTTTCTGGTGTACATTTATGATAATGTTTAGAGTGTTGATCGACGTTAGACTTTTTGGATAGCTGCATGAATAAGGAAAACATTTAAAAGCTTACTGTCTTACTTATGCATTATTAGAATGATAGTGTATACCTGTCAATTTACTTTGTGTCTTCTCTAGTCATTTGAATAGAGCATCAGTCACACCAAACAACTGGAGGTAATTGTGGAAATGTTTACTTTTGGTCCTTCACATATCAATCTTTCGAGGTCTTTGATTGAGTCAATGATTTTGAAAGCACCTTGGCATTTGTGGAGATTGGAAACTGCAGTGGATGTTTTGTGCAAATGAATAGGGTGATGTTATCTGGGGAGGTCAAAGCATACATGTGACCTCAACCTTCTGAACTGTGCTTGACGGTGGGATCCCAAGCCATTTTAATGGTGCAGCAACAAAAAGGGGACCCTGGGAGGCATTCTTGTCTGCTTGGTGGAACCTGGGAAACTTTTCACTGAGACCATAGAGTATTTGTTTTTAAACATTTTATCTTTCTTTTTATGAAAAATGATTGTCTGACTTTGTCATAGTGGTTTCTTTTTCTTCGAAGAAATCAAAAAAGAGTCAAATTGAGCTCACATTTAAAAAGGAAGGAGATAACTAAAATGATAATGTCAAAACCAAATCCCTTGACATTTTGACGTATTGTAAATGAGAGATTATGCTTTTGAAGGATCCACTCCATGGACTTCTGACAGACTCTGTTCTCAATGAGTGTTTTACCTGTTTTTTTCACTCCATGATAACCAATCACACATCCTCTTCCTTACAGTTTTATAGCTAGTCTATCTTTTTCCAATCCCCCCCCACACACACACACACACCCGTCTTGTACTTAAAAGAAACCCTTATGGTACAGTGGTTAAGTGCTCAGATGCTTACCAAAAGACCAGTTGTTGAATGGATGAGCAGCTCTATGGTAGAAAAGGCCTGACAAGCTGCTGGTGTAAAGATTGCAGCGCAGGGAATTCCGTGAGGCGTTCTACCCTGTCACGTCAGCTGCCTCTTGAGTGGATGCACTTGATGGCACACAGCAACACGCACAGCCACTGTCTGTCACCGGAGGCTTCGGTGTCCCGTGATGCTCTGCAGCTCTCCGTGAGACTTCCGGACTAAGACGAGCTCCAAAATTGTCTTCACATATAAGTGAAAGTGGGGGGTTAGGAGCCACTGATTTGAGTTATCCCAAAACCAAATCCTGTCCCCCATTTTGGAAGGTGATCTGAGAAAACTGGCTTCCTTGGTCCAGGAAAGCTTTGGGGATAAACTCCCTGGAGGTGTGTAAAAACAACCAAACCAAACTCACTGCCGTTGAGTCGATTGGACTCATAGTGACCCCTCCTTGGGTTTCCGAGGTGACATCTCTACAGAAGTAGATTGCCCAATCTTCTGAGCAGTGGCTGGGGGCTTTGAACCACCAGCCTTCGGGTTAGCAGTCAAATGCTTTAGTCACTACTCTACCAGAGCTCCCGGAGGTGTGTAAAGGGAATAATTTATACTGATTTACTGATAAATGAATGTGTTGAGATTATAATGTTGTAGTTAAGTCAGTTCTGACTCATAGCAACCCCATAATTTTGATAATTTACTATCCAGACGTAGTATTGGATTATAAATCAATGTAAAAATAAATATCTGTGAATTCATACCCATGGAAATAAATATTCAACAAATAAACAAATAAGGGATACATTAGACAAATAAGGGAGAAGAGGAAAATTTTCCTTACAGAAAAATCAACATAACTTTTATAGCTACTTCCCCCGCCATGAGATTAAATTTAATTCTCCCCTCCACCAGTGAGACTATGCCATGCTTAGTGTCTTGTTTAAAAAAAAAAAAAAAAAAAAGAGTATATTTAAAAAGTACCTTTATAAGGAATCTGGTAAACACTCCTTGAACAAGGTTGCTATCATCAATGATAAGTCATATTGATAGCAAATATGCCTGACATAATGTGATAAAAATGGGTACTTCCACTTTGTTCTTTTCAAAACCCATAACCCCAGTCAAATTAAGAGGGAGACATCAGACAAACCCAAATTGAAGCACATTCTACAAAATACCTTGCAAATACTCCTCAAAATAGCCAAGGGAATGGATAACAAGGCAAGACAGAAATTGTTACAGGCAAGGTGAGATGAGAGTAAAACACCACATCTGGATGCAGTGTGGTGTCTTTGAGGGGATTGTGGAAGAGGAAAAGCATATTAGTCATAAAACTAGTGAAATCTGATCCAGGTGTGAAGGTTAGTTACTCATCATGTACCACTATTGGTTTCTTCAAATGTATCATAGTAATGTAAGACATTAACTCTAGGGGAAGCTGGGTACTCTTTCTAGCTGAAAAGAAGGTGTATATTGCTATTTTTGGACAGAGTTCTATAAATGTCACTTGGGTCAAGTTGACTTATAATATTGTTCAGACTTCTGTATTTTCACTGATTTCTTGTACATTTGCTATGCTAATTACTGAAAAACTAAGGTTGAGGTCTCAAGCTATAATTGCAGATTTGTCAAGTTCTCTTTTTAGTTCTAGTAGATTTTATCTCGCATAATTTGAAGCTCTCCCTTAAACATGTAGGAAGGTTATGTCTCCTTGGTCAGTTGAGTCTTTTATCATCATGTACTGTCCCTCCTTATCCCTCCTCCTACTCATTCATCTGAGTCTACCTTGTCTGGTACTAATATAGCCTCTCAAGTTTACTTTTGCTTAATGTTGTTGTGGTATTTGTTTTTCTCTCCTTTGATTTTAGTTTATCTGGCTTTATATTTAAAATGAAATTAACATCAAAAGTATATAGCTAGACCTTACTTTTATTACAGCAAACTATTGACTAAATATAATTGTTGATATGCTTGCATATGGATAGATAAACTTGGTATATTTTTAAATTTCTTTAGCTTTTTTAAAATAATGTATCTTGTAAAATTATAGATAATAACACCTGACAATTCAACAATTTCATATATCATATTTTTACACAAATAATGTGAAAGTTACATGATTGATGTTTTTTTCACAAACTGTGAGAACTTTTTGCACATTAATTTCCTATTTGCATTGTGAACATTGTATGTGTGTACACATTACTGAACTTGGCATGTTATTTGTGAAAAATATGGTAAGTGATTCAGTGACACAAATTACATCAATCAAACATGTACAGTCATCACTGACATCTTTTGCCAAATTATCCATCTTCATAAATAGACTCTCAGTGCTTCATAAATTTCACCATTTCCTTTCCTTCCTCATGTGCTTCCTTTGGTAGTAAATAGTGCCTAAGGCACTTGACTGCTAACCAGAAGGCTGGTGGTTCAAACCCACCAGCCACTTCTCAGAAGGAAGATTGGGCAATCTACTTCCCTAGTGATACTGCCTCAGAAACCCAAGGAGGGGTTGCTATGAGTCGGGTCTGACTCGATGGCATATAATAACAACAATAACAACATGTTTTTATTTGTTTCCCTATTATTGGCTTACTAGTTTTATATTTTTTGCTAATGTTTTTGTGGTTATTCTAAGTTTTATAATACGTATCTCTAGCTTAACACAGTGTAACCCACTCCAAACATTCATCCTGATCACTTACATGAACCTATAACACTGCAGTTCCAAACATTGTTATAATATATTTTAAACATAACTATAATAAAATCCATAATTAATTATAATTAATTAATGAGTAAAATTTTCAAGTCACCAAATATGATTAGGAATTTGCTACTTTCCCCTGAAGCTCTGTCAACATCTGCTTTGTATACTTTGAAGTTCTGTGATTAGCTAAGTGCATTTCAAAGATTGTTTAAGCCTCCCAGTGAATTTGCTTCCTAAGGCATTATGTTTGATATTACCTCTTATTTTGAAGTCTACTTTGTTTGCTATTAAGATAGCTTTGTAATAAGTTCCAATGGTAAATGTTTCCATAGTTTTCTTATGAAAACTGTTAATATATTTCCTTCTTTTATTTTGAATCTATGTCTTTATATTTAAAGTGCATCTCTTCTATATTACATGTTGCTGAGATTGTTTTTAACCTCTGAAAATCTCTGTTAACTGTTTATGAAGAGCAGCCAAGGGTGGTTCAGGCTCTTCTTGGTGGTTTTTTATCGTTGGCCCATTGCTGGAGATG
>NW_006922590.1:278248-284851 GCF_000298275.1 Orycteropus afer afer
ATTATCTTCTGTGTCTGTGTTAATTGGTTTCCCTTTTCTTTGTTGAAGAGGGTCTGTGCAATCCTTCTGCCTAGTCCGCCATCTTGCCCCACCTCCAACCTCTGAAAATCTCTTGTTTTGGAGTGGAGTATTATGACAATTTATTTTTACTGTAATTAATCACATGGTTGGGTCTACCATCTTGTTAATTGTTTTATAGATTGCTTATATTCTGTGTTTCTTTAATCTTCCTAGTTTAGGAAAAATTTATAAATGTTACTTACATATTTTTCAAATATACTTGTGATCTTTATAATTACATAATATTCAGCTGACTTCTCCAATTCTATACTAGCTATTTTCAGAAAATAGGAGCCCTACTTACTTAATGGTTGACACTTGGCTGTGAACCAAAAGATTGGTGGTTTGTACTCTGTAGGAGAATGATGTAGCAGTTGGCTTGTATAATAATGGACACCCTTGAAAACCCCATGGACATTTCCATTCAGTCCTACAGAGTCACTGTGAGTCAGAAAGCAATTACTGAGAACAATGGCATGTGTGTCCTGTGCAGTTTTATACCAAGGACATGAAGAGCTAGGGTGAGCAAGTGTGGTGGACAGGCTGAAGCATCCTAGATGGCCCCCCACCTGGTGCTGTCCATGCAATTTATATTCCCTACCCCTTAAGTAGAAGCCCTGGGGCACAGTGTTTCACTCTCAGCTACTAATTGAAAGGTCAGGGTTTGAGCCCACCAGCCACGATACAAAATATATTTGGTTGATGTTCAATTGTTGCAACAGGTAGTAAATGATCAAGAGCCATGGTATTAGAAGAGGAATTCCAAGTTACACTGAAGGCACTTGGGGAAACAAGGCACCAGGAGTTGATGAACTACAAATTGAGATGTTTCAACAAACAGATGCAATGCTGGTAGTGCTCATTTATTTGTGACAAGAAATTTGGAAGACAGATACCTGGCCAATAGAGTGGAAGATATCTGTATTTGTGCTCACCCAAAGAAAAGTGATCTCGAACAATATCATTAATATCACTTACAAGTAAAATTTTGCTGAAGATAATTTAAAACCAGTTGTGCTGATATATCCACAAGGAACTGTCAGAAATTCAAGCCAGATTCAGAAAAAGGTGTGGAATGAGGGATATTATTGCTTATGTCAGATAGATCTTGGTTGAAAGCAGAGAATACCAGAAAGATGTTTACCTTTATTTTATCCACCTTGCAAAGGATCATAAATTATGAAATATTGTGAAGAATGGGAATTCCAGAATGCTTAATTGTGCTCATGAGGAACCTATACATGGACTATAAGGCAGTTATTCAAATCAAGTAAGAAAATATTGTGTGATTGAAAATCAAGAAATGTGTGCATCAGGGTTGTATCCTTTCACCATACTTATTTAATCTGATCAAATCATCAGAGAAGCTGAACTATATAAGGAAGAATGTGGCATCAGGACTAGAGGAAGACTCATTACAACCTTTGGTAATACAGATGACAGCCTTGCTTGCTGACATGAAAGATGACTTGAAGCACTTACCATTATGAAGATCAAATTCTATAGCTCTCAGTATTACACCTCAACATAAAGAAAACAAAAATTGTCACAACTGGAATAAGCAACATCATGAAAAATGAAGAAAAGATTGAAATTGTCAAGGATTTCATTTCACTAGGATCCATAATCAGTGCACATGGTAGTGGCAGTCAAGAATTCAAATGATGTATTGCATTGGGCAAATAGGCAGTAAAAGACCTCTTTAAAGTGTTAAAAAACAAAGATGTCTCCTTGAGAACTAAGATACCCGTCACTGAAGCCATGGTATTTTCAATCACCCAATATACATGCGAAATCTGGACAATGAACATGGAATACCAAAAAAGAATTGATGCCTTTGAATTTTGGCACTGGCAAAGAATAATGAACACACCCTGGACTGTCAGAAAACAAACAAATCTGTCTTGGAAGAAGTAGCCAGAATGCTCTTAGAAGAGGGGACGGTGTGACTTCATCTTATGTACTTTGGACATATTTTCAGGAGGAACCAACCCCTGGAGAAGGACATATGCTTGGTAAAGTAGAGGGTCTGTGACAAGAGAGAAAGACTGTCAGTGAGGTGGTTGAAACAATGACTGCAACAATGGGCTCAAACATAGCAACATTTGTGTGCCTGGTGCAGGACACAGTAGTATTCCATGGTGGCGTACTTGGGGTTCCCTGTGAGTCAGAACTAACTCGATGGTAACTGACAACAACAGCAACCCCTTGAGTGTGAGTGGGGCCTGAGACATACTTCTAACCCATAAAATGTGACAAAGGTGAAGTAATATTGCAGATATTATTAAGATTGCAAATCAGTTTCTTTGAGTTAATGAGAAGAGGGATTATTCTTATTGACTTAACAAGGGGAAAGTCTTTAAAAGAGGGACTGGGACCTTGCTGAGGGTAGACACAATTGGACATTCCCTTTTAAGGAGAATGCTTTCATCCTAAGCCTCTAAGGGAAGCCCCAAATAATTTTTTTTCAAGAGAAATAACTAGAAGACACTTAAAGATAACCAGATATATAATGAAAGATAAAAATGTAAAAGGCATGCTTATTCGAAAAAGAATTCAGAACATTCAAAAGGTTGGGCAATCTACTTCTGTAGTGATACTGCCTCAGAAAGCCAAGGAGGGGTAGCTATGAGTCAGGGCCGACTCAACGGCACATAACAACAACAACAAACATTTTATAATGATGTGACCAGGAATGGCTCCTTTTCCATATAAATCAGTTGTGAATTGTAGGAGAAAATAATATAAAGTAGCCAAAAATGTGTTCTTGTACATTTACAAAACATTTATTTGAGTTACATAAATGTCATTTTAAACATATCACAGAAGGGGTGGAAAGTAGGTAGGAACTGGTGGAGCACAGGGGATTTTAAATGACAGTGAAACTTTTCTACAGGATACTGTAAGGTGGCTGCAACCTATCAAACATTTGTCAAAACTCGCAGAACTGTACAACACAAAGAGGGGACACTAATGTAAACTATGAACTCTAGTTCATAATAATGTATCAATGTATTTGTTCATCAATTGTGACAGATATGCTACACTAATGCAAGATGTTAATAATAGAGAAAACTGTGCATGTGTGTATAGCAACTCTTTACTTTCTGCTCAGTTATTTCTGTTAAGTTTAAATGTCTCTAGAAAAATAAGGTCTGTTAATAAAAGAGCACCTAGAAATAGTTATGTTCTTTAAAACAAGTGATGAATTCAATGTACTTGAGAACCCTAAAGTAAGAAAAAAATCATCATGGTAGCATCCTTTGGTTTATAAATATGTTTTAAATTAACAGAGTTAATTTCTGTGTATAATGCATCACAATTCACTGCAGCTTATTTTTATCAAGGTGAATGCCAATTGCTGTTAACAACAACAACAGAAACAAAACATTTTCAGCCATTTTATTTTGGAGGTAATCAAAATATTTAAAACACATGACTTGCATGCAAGCATGCTTTCTACTAAATTAAAAGCATTAGTGCAATTTTACAAACCAAGCTTCGCCTGTGAAAAGGATTGTGCGAAGATAAAGACATTTACTGGGAATACCCTGCTCACCTTCTGTGTGGGCTCAGGATCATGGCTGACGATGGCCACACTTTCCTGCTCTCCTCCTCTTTCCCTTGCCAGAAATGGAGTCCTACACCATTAACATGGCCTCTGGGACACCGATGACTCCACCCAAGCCCCACTGCCATCAAGTTGATTCCAACTCATACCAACCCTGGAGCGCAGAGCAGAACTGTACAAGTTCCAAAGCTGTACAGCTTTACGGAAGCAGACTGCACAACTTCACACCATGGAGCAGCTGGTGGGTTTGAACTGGTGATGTTTCAGTTAGGTGCCAAGGGCTCAACCACTTGTCTGCACCTTAAAATTCTACTCTGTACTCTGAAAGGGTGTAGACTCTGGACTCTGCACAACCTTTGAATGTCTACAACCTACATTCTGTACGCTCTGCTCTGAAATGGCACTGTAGCACTGGATGCAATGACTGACATTGCTAAAATTTAGTTAGCTGACAAAAATCTATCACCAACTTTCCAGGATGTTCTATCATTGTATTTATTAATTCTGAAACCAAAAACCAAACTCACTGTCTTCAAGTCAGTTCTGACTCACAGTGACTTCCATTGAGTTTCCAAGGCTGTAAGGCTTTACAGAAGCAGACTGTCCCATGTTTCTTCCACAGAGAAGCTGGTGGGTTTAAACCACCAAGCTTTTGGTTAGCCACCAACACCCTTAACCCTACTACAAAACCAAAACCAAAAACAAACTCACTGTTGTTGAATCAGATCCGACTCATAGTGACACCACCTTGGGTTTCCAAGGCAGGATCTCTCTGGAAGTGGATTGTCCAACCTTCCTTCCAAGGAGTGGCTGGTGGGTTTGAACTGCCAGCTTTCTGGTTAGCAGTCAAATACCTTAGGCACTACATAACCAGAGCTCTTTTATTTACTTACTTAATACTCAAAACATCAATAAGTACCTAAAATACATATTTGAAGGAAAACTACTTAGAAATCCTTCTGATATATAGAAAATTACCCTTTCCATTAAAAGGGTTACAAGCAGTGCACACCCATGTTCATTACGGCACTATTCACAATAGCAAAGAGATGGAAACCACCTAAGTGCCATCAACAGAAGAATGGGTAACCAAACTATGGTGCATATACACAATGGAAACCACTGTAACATTAAAGAATAATGAAGAATCTGTGAATCATCTCATACTGTGGATGAGTTTGGAGGACATGATGCTAAGTGAAATAAGGCAATCATAGAAGAACAAATACTGCATGAGTCTGTTATCATAAAACATCAAGGGAAAAGTTTGCCCAGGGAATGATGGAATTTTCTTTGTTGGTTACCAAGGATGGGAAGGGCAGGGAAAGGAGGGAAAATAGATGAATAATTAAGATACAGATTTCTCACACACACACACTCACATGTACTCTAAATCTAACTCATATTTTCACTATACAAATGAAATATGAAATCATAAATACCATTTTTTTTTAAAATCTACATATGTCAGTCCAAACATGAACTTGTTTGGTTTACTGCAAACACCATAAACTAGTCTTTGTTTCTGTTTGAAATATTTTGTAATAAAAATTTTAAAAAAAAGTGTTATAAGTGTTTTTTTTTTTTTTTAATTTTTATCAGTTTTTTTTTTTTTTTTAATCAGAAAGGACCTGCTTTATGGAACTAAGTCATTCCAAGATATTTATACAGAGTTTTGGAATGCATGCTAGCAATTAAGAAAAATTTAACTTTGTTCTAGAATCTTTTCTAGCATCCTCTCCTGGTGACGATATGATAAACTTTCCACTCTGAATTTAGGGAAGCTATCTTTAAACTGCTCTAATCATTCACTTTTATTATAGCTATTCTATTTCATATGATAATTTGCCACAGGTACGGTAATAGAATTAAATATTGTACAATTCAAGAATGACTTTGAGCTATAACAAGATATTTATCTGTTAGCATATAAATGGAACTAATTTTAAAATTTCTTATATGCAAAAGTATCAGTTGCCAGGGGATTAATCATTTCAGTATTTTACCTCAAACATGTAATACACATGAATACATGTTAATAGACATATATACATAGATACACGTATATTTGTGTTATATATACACATAATATATTATAAATATACATATATACACAAACACGTGTGTGTGGGTGTGTGTGTCTAGTTAGTATAGTTTGCCTTATCGTCCTCCCACAGAGCATCTCGTGGGTTTGAACTGCTGACTTTCTGGTTAGCAGCCAAATGTCATACACACACACACACACACACAGACACAAAATCTAACCCATATTTTCACTACACAAATTAAATATGAAATCACAAATACCAATTTTTAAAAAGTCTAAATATGGCAGTTCGATATACATGAATTTGGTTGGTTTACTGCAAACATCATAAACTTCGTCCAGGGGAGAATGACCATCAGCATGTGTAAAACCCACTGCCGTTGAGTTGATTCTGACCATACCAACCTCCATTGGGTTTCCAAGGCTGTAAATCTTTATGGAAGTAGATTGCCTCATTTTCCTCCTGTAGAGCAGCTGGTGGGTTTTGAGCCGCCGAACTTCTGGTTGACTACCAAATGTCTTACCCATTACGCCACCAGAAATCCTTATCAGCATGTGTAGAGGTTAATATATGTGCAAATACATAATTGGATGTGGTTCTCTTAGGTGTACCTCTGAGAAACCTGAAGTCGTCAAGATTTTCTCTTAAATTTGAAAATTTATTTTATTATGTGTTGTTATGTGCCGTCCAGTCGGACCGGCCTCATAGCGACCCCTCCTTGGGTTTCTGAGTCGGTGTCACCACAGAAGTAGATTGCCCAACCTTCTATTATAAGCGGTGTTTATCCATTGTGGAAAAATACAAGAGGGAAGAAAAAAAAAAAAAGAACAGAAAATACAATTAATGAAAAAGAAAAAAAATCATTTCCCCATTGTCTCCCCGCTCTGGTAGCATAGTGGCTAAGGCACTTGACTGCTAACCAGA
>NW_006922590.1:285026-291233 GCF_000298275.1 Orycteropus afer afer
TATAAGTCTAACATTAATTCCCTTATTCATCTCACATTCATTGGACTTATTTTTTTGAATCTCCTCTGACTCTGTGGTAAAATGTCGTTCACAGTGTGCTGCATGTCTGTTTGTTGGTACTCCCTCTCTGTCCACATGTCTTCATCCAGCCTACTGTTATAGCTGAGATAAATTCTTTGAAGTATTATTTCATGCTTATTGGAGCTGTGATTTTTCTCCCTCTTATGTTTATTTGGTATTTAAAATAGCATTTGGGAGAACAGAGCACTAACTTTATAGTCTTTAAAGGTGATTACAAATGTTATAACTGTTCTTGTTTTTCTTTTCTAAATCATTTGGGTATTTAACAGATAAAACACAAACTTTAAAATTTGTAGCATTTAAACATTTTAAGAAGTCCTAAATAATAAACACATCACCTGTTCTTTTCTATAGAAATAGATCCTAGGTTCCTCCTGACCGTAGCCATTCCCAGAGTTAGTAACAATTTAGATTCAGAGTAAAGTAAGCAAATATACTGGAAAAAAGGGAGATATGGGGTGGAGGGAGAGAAAAGGAGTGGAGAAAGCAAGAAAGATGTGGTGCTTTACTATATAAATTCAAAGTCATTGGCTTCAGAAAAATGAGAGGAGAAAAGGGATTCAGGAAGGAGGTTTAGAGAATAAAAGAGGGAAAACAGGAACGTAAGTACTATTGTAATATTGCCTGCCCAAGTTAAGAGACGAAGGTTGCACCCATGTTGTGATTTAGGAAATAGTAGTGATAGCAGTGGTCAAAGAGTTATTGCAGTGCTGGTGGCGGTGGAGGTGGTGGAGGTGGTGGTGGTTCTGGTGGTGGGGCTTGAGGTGGTGGTGGTGGTAAAGCAGCAACAGCAGCAGCAACCATGACTTCACCAGGGTTGATATGGGAAAAAGAGTAGCTTAAAGTCATTTGATTATGTTTATGGCCAGGCAGTACATTCAGTGTGTGCACAGATAATATCTAATCTTTATAATACCTTATATATGGGTGAGGAAGTTGATATTAAAGGAGGTTAAAAACTTGAACCAAGTAGCAGGACGTATCCAGTGCTGTCAAATTCTAGACAGGATTGACTGAGGCTGAGAAGAGGCTCAGATTGTGAACACCTGCGTAAGACAAGATTTGGGGGGAAGTTAAGAGAGGAGCAAAAATTATATAAGGATATATTACTGAACACTTTCTTCTCTGTTTTCATTTTAACTAAGTTGAACTATGGTTATTCCTGTAGTGTGTAACACATAAAATAGACTAGCTGGTAAAAACACCAGACTATAGCAAACTTAATGTCTAAAACTTTTTCATCAGAGGAATGGTTCAGGTAATAGCTTGGTACCAGAATATTCATGTGATTTAAACCTCACTCATTCCCTCATCTCTCATGGTTTTGGAGAACATCTTATAATGAAATCCCAGGGAAACCTCAGAAGTTCTCCAGTCCTTGCTTGTGCCATCAGCTACGCCGTGCTGTGGTGCTGTGTTCCCTACGCCCCCCACTGTAAGAGGGCAGCCTCACTGTTCAGCATACAGTGACAACTGCGCTCACTGATTGGCTGAAGGCAAAAGCTTGTGTACAAATAGCAAGCATACAGAACAAGAAGCCCTATGGCACTGTGCCGGAAATTTGAATAATGTTGCTCAGGCGCAGAAAAAGATAGGATTATTATTTTTTTAACCTTAAGAAACTGAAAGATTGTCAGAAAATCCTTCTGGGTGAAAGTAATATTTAGTCCATCCAAGATGTTTCTCTGTACTTTAGGCAAAAGACAGATACATGAGAATTGGGAGCAACAGCCAATTCTGCAGGCCACAGCCCCCTCCAGCTTCTGATAAATAGCTTTTCAACACCCTCTAAGTGTGGTTATTTTTATTTCAAATATCTCTACGACATGGATTTGAGGCTGTTATTTCTTGATCCTTCATAAGACTTCCAGTAATGGAAGTAGATTTAATTGCCAACTCAGAAAGGAAAAAGTGCCCTCCTAAGACTGATCACAGTAAAGGGCTGCCGCTTCGGGCAAAACAACACAGGTCATGAAAGGATTAATGGTTTTTATAAAAAGGAACGGAGTCAGGCAGACTCCCTGCATGTTCTGCGAGAGTGACCCCTGACGCAGCCGCTCTGCTTTATTTATACATAAGCATACAATTGCATCATCATTCTTGATATTTAAAACAATCAAGTATTCAAATATTCTTCTACAGTAAAATCATGTAGTTCCTTATAACACTCAGCTATTAATTAAAAGTTAAAGTTTTACCCTTTCCCATACCCAAAAACATTTTCCCATGTCCAAATGTATTGGATAATTAATTAAGTTAACACCTCTCGCGGGATTAGCAAATAATCACTAAAATACATCATTCTAAAACGTAATTTGATTGTTAAGGTGCATGATTCTAAAAAAATGGTTTTTAAGGTACACTTTTCTTAGGACAAAACATTATCCCTGGGAAACAGGTTAGCAATCATTGTGCTGGGGCAACGTTCTGCCCCAGGAACACAAAGCTGGAACCAAACAAGCATTCAGCCACAGGAGAGGCCTTGCCATCTCTTAAAGCAAACATTCAACCGTAAGAGAGTCCTTGCCATCTCTTAACTGTAATTAAAACATGTGCCTTGCAATCATGTTCTTTTGGGGGCCTTTTTCTTAGTCTCTAATGAAAGGCCTGTTCTCCTGTCCTTGCCGTCATGATTCCGTGGCCTGCTTTTCCTATTCTTTGCGCTCCCTCCTCTAGTATCACCACCACCACTCCAAAAATAAATAAAAAGTATAAAAGCTACCAAAGGGCCAAGCCATGCAAAATATTCAAGGAGATCGTTGGGGGCCAGCTGCATTCAGAGGAATTTGAGATTCCTCTTTTTAACATCATCATTAGATGTTGTCCAATCCTTCCTTGTTGTTTTGAAAGCAAGAACACTGTGGTTCTGTCCTGGCCCTGACAGAATAAAAGTTTTTGAGTTCTACTTTCTCTTACAGAGAGGACATTATCCTAAAACTTCCGCTGTTTTTTTCTATGATACAGTAATTGCTACAATTGTCACTTCTTTAAACCTAGTATCCAACCTACGCTTCACAGAGAGTGGTTACACCAGTTAACCTTTAAGGCTCCTTGCAACCCCAACATTATTTAATTCTATAGGATTTTCTCTGAAAAGGAGGAGCTCCAGGGAGTGGGAGAAAGCTTTTACATTTAATTCCCCATAATTTTCTCTCAGTAAGTGAAATGTCAAAAATGATGACTGAGCTAATCTGTGTCCTAGGGGAAGGAAAAGGAAGTAATGCTTCCATGCCCCAGTGCAAACCTGACACACACAATAGAATGTTACCAAGATCATTGCAGTACTTATAGTCAGAATTTATATCTATCTGATTTGTAGGAGCTCTGGTAGCATAGTGCCTAAGGCACTTGACTGCTAACCAGAAGGAAGATGGGGCAATCTACTTCCGTAATGATACTGCCTCAGAAACCAAAGGAGGGGTCGTTACGAGTTGGGTCCGACTCGATGGCACGTAACAACAACAACATCTGATTTGTATGTCTTTGTTTTTTCAGGATAGACTAGTATCACCTTCTTATACACCTGCTTGAATCTCATCTAAATAGTTTGTTCATCAGGGGAAGTGAAGCAATTTGGGAATTAACCTGTTTTCAGTGTAAAAGGAGACCATTGACAGAGACTGAAGTTAGAGTGTTGGTTCAGCAGTTTCTGAGATCGGTGCAAAGCTGTTTGCTCCCACCCACATCCTCTTAAATTTCCTGATCTCTTTTGAAATGAGTAATAATTGGAAAATTGATGCTGCTGAGAAAATTTTGAAGGTTAGAAAGGTAGATGTCATTTCCCCCTCCAAGCACACACACAAAAAAAACCCTGAAATGGTATTTTCAGGCAAGTTTATTAATTGCTTAAAACCTTAAGGAAACAAGGTGAATTACAATCTAAGGCCCCATTTTTAAATCATTTGCATTTAAGAGATGTGTTAGCATCAACATAGCATTCAGGATTTCTTCACGGGGAGTCCATGTGTTCTCGATGTGTCCATGTGTTCTCTACAGTGGATGGGACCCTGGGAGCATCACGCGGGAAGTTTAGGATCAAAGAACATCAAACTCGATCGATCTTATTACACAGGGGAAAAACTTAAAAGAGGTTAATTGACATGACAAAGGTTTAACAATTATTAAGACTTGAACCACAGCATATCCAATACCAAAATCTATGCTTTTAATTTTCTTAAAAAAAAAGAAAAAAGAAACAACTTTATATTCCTTCTCGGTTTTTCAGACATAGAGAAAATGGCTGCATCCAGCATGCTTGTTGTAAACTTTATACATACGATCTCTGTTCCTTTAAATACTGATCCTCCAACTTCGTAAGAACTTTGTATTATCCCTTCTTTCAAATAGCTTACAATAGTGAGTCTCTTCTGTGTTCTTATGTCCTCCCAAAGAACTTACACTTCAAGTAGAATTTGTGTTGTGTTGTTGTTATGTGCCATGGAGTTGGACCCGACTCACAGTGACCCCTCCTTGGGTTTCTGAGGCAGTAGCTCTATAGAAGTAGATTGCCCAACCTTCCATCTGAGGAGTGGCTGGTGAGTTTGAACCACCAGCCTTCTGGTTAGCAGTCAAGTGCATTAGGCACTAAGCTACTAGAGCTCCTAAGTAGAATATAGTGTTGTGTAATTTAATTGTCTATGTATTAATCTACAATTCTCAATAAAGTATAATTTGAGAACTTCTATGGCTGGGACATAGTATAAACATTTTTTTTTTTCAGCAAATGAATGGACTTTTGTGTTGGTTTTATTTCCCTAAATAACCTCATCCTCTCACACTGTCCAAATAATTCCTTAGCTGAATGTGCTTCCAGACTTGGAACCCTGTGGGGGCAGTTCTACTCAGCCCTGTAGGTTTGCTGTGAGTCAGAGTAGACTTGATGACAGTGGATTAATCTATCGCAGCTATAATACGTTGCTTCAATAACATTCTCGCGTGTTGCTAGGCTGCTCCATGTATGATACAGTGGTTTTTTGTTTGTTTGTTTCTTTTTTCCCTTTCCACAAACTGTTTCTCGAATTCCTGGTCCAAGTCTTAACACATCACTCTTCAATATTGTTCTCAGACATGAAGTCTATTGTGAAATCTTCAACAATTCTCCATTGTCTTTATAGAAGATAACACATAATAATGATTTATGTATGATTTCTTCTAGTTTTACTTCTAAAGTATAAAGTTTCATATTCAAACTCCCCCCAAAAAGTAAATAATAAAACCTCTGTCATCTACTTGATTCCAACTCATAGTTACCCCATGGGCTTTCCAAGGTGATAAATCTTTATGGAAGTAGATTGCCTCATCTTTCTTCCATGGAGCAGAGTGGGTTTGAACCACCAAATGTGTCTTTTGGTTAACAGTCAAATCTCATAGGCACTGTGCCATCAGAGTGCCTAAAATTTTCATATTATCCATCCTTAACTAACAAAGTTCTTGGCATAAACACTGAAATAAATGATGGTCATTACTATCTCCTACAGCCATTTAAACCAAGATGAATGTAATTTACATATTATTTAAATTATCTCTAAAAATCTATTTGTTCAATATATTTAAAATTAATCCAATAGCACTTAAAATTAAATATTAACTCAAGTAGAATTGAGATGCTTTTAATAAACACAACTTTCCCTTACCTGGAAGGAGCCCTGGCGGTACAGTGGATAAAAGCTAGGCTGCTAGCCGAAAGATTGATGGTTCAAACTCACCGGTCTGCTCTGTGGGAGAAAGATGAGACAGACTGCTTCCATAAAGATTTATAGCCTTGGAAACCGTATGGGACAGTTCTGCCCTGTCCTATAGGGTCACCAAGAGTCAAAATCGACTTGATAGCAGTGGGTTTGTTTTGGGGGACCTCTTACACATGTTTTATACTGCCTTGTATCTCTCTGAAGACACTAAGTACATTTATCTTTGGAATATTTTCCTTGACGGTTACTCTTATAAGTTTGCGTGAGTTATCATTTTATTACTATTTTGTTAAACACAGGCATTACCTATTTTTGTTTGATTTGTGAAAGATATAAAACTTTAGTATAAACTTTTTCTTATCATTTTGACTGAAACAAATATTGCTTTTTTGTTAGATACTTTAAAATGCTTTCCAGACTCCATTTAGTTAAAATAAAC
>NW_006922590.1:291333-297051 GCF_000298275.1 Orycteropus afer afer
ATGCCCAACCTTCCTTCCGAGGAGTGGCTGGTGGGTTTGAACCGCCAGCCTTCTGGTTAGCAGTCAAGTGCCTTAGCCACTATGCTACCAGAGCTCCTATATATATATATATGAACATGATGGTGATTGTTTTTCTACTTTGGTTTTTATAGGGTGTTTTAAATTATTTCCAGACATATAGTAGAAAGACAATTTACCATATGTAGAAATCTATCATCAATTAGTGAAGGTTAGCTACTTTCCCTAAGATTGATGGACTCCAGTTGTTTACAGAGAAGCAGTACGTGGTCAGGTCTGGGCAATGAAGTGAATGACCCATATAAAAATCAATGCCAACTTTGGAGTTGTGAAACATTTGGCACATTTCAGCTCTGGTTGCCCATTCACTGCAATTTTATAAATAATTGTATGTGTATTTTTTAAAAAAGCATAAAAAGCAGAGGAAATTCAAAGCAAATGGAGATCAGAGATAATCTGCTTGAACTATATGCAATTTTTAAAAAAATTATATCGGAAGTTGGCAGTATTGACTAGCCACTGGATCGCATCCTACGTTCATGTTGCTCATTTAAAATCTTTATCATTGAGTATTATATTATTTACAAAAGTTGATTCTGACTCATGGTGACGCTACAGGACAGAGTGGAACTGCCCCACAGGGTTTCCTAAGTGTGAGTCTAAATTGCTTTGACAACAACCGGTTTGATTTATGGTATAATCTTTACAGAAATGACTGGTGAGTTAGAACATCTAACCTTCTTTTTGGAACATTGAGACTGAAACATATCCCTGGTATACAACCAGAGCTACATATGTGATTTTTATTTGACTTCTTCCTTTTGTATGTGTGCTTATTACTCATTCTAATTGTATGAATCAATAATAAAAATGTGAAAAAATAGCCTGTTAAAATACTGATGACAAACCCAATCATTTTCATTTTCACAGCTTAAAAAACAGATTTTTGAGGAACTTTCCAGTTTTGGCTCTGATATGTAAAGAACTTGGCAGTCATCACTCTTGACCCCACTAGAAAAAAAAAGAAAAAAATACAGAAAATCAATTAATTTTCTTAGCTCCATCAGATTTGAGGTCAGAGGGCACACTGCCACCCAGAAAACTGTAGAGACAGGGGAATATGAAGAATTACAGCTGAGATCAGTTTACCAGAAGATGCTGATGAAATCGGCAACTGAAAGGAACAACTAAATGGTACTTGAATTGCTAGAGGCTGAGTATGAAAACCAAAACCAAACTCACTGCCGTCAACTCAGATTCGACTCATAGCGACCCCTCCTTGGGTTTCCGAGGCAGTTTCACTGTGGAAGTAGATTGCCCAACATTCCTTCTGAGGAGTGGCTGGTGGGTTCGAACCGCCAGTCTTCTGATTGGCAGTCAAATGCCTTAGGCACTACGCCACCAGAGATGACAGTTAAAAACTCTCGGAGGCCCGTCTTACGGATATGGGCAGTGCTACAGTCATGGCTTTTCAGTTAGAAGTAGGTACATTGGTAAAAATATTAATAAAGGTAAATTAAATCATCGTGAGGGGGAATTCGCTTCTCAATTATATCATTTAAAATCAGCAAGAGATTACTGTGAGGTGGAAGATTATTGACACTGCAGGAAATTTTTTCTGTAACCTCTCTGGTCTATTATGAGTGAAAGCTCAATAAGTACTTCTTATTTAAAGAATTTTAATTTAATTTAATTAATTAATTTATTTTTTACTAAATCTGAAGCACACACAGACACATACACACTCAAATGCATAAGCACGGAGATGTACTTGGCAGTACTTAATACTTATTTTTAACTTCAGAAATGAGTCTTTATGCTTTATCTGACCTTAGTTATTTTACTTGTTTTTAATGGACGTGAAATGGGAAAAAAATGCCTAGAGCACAAGCCTATGAATTAGTGCCTGTAGGGCCAGGTGAAGCAGAGATTTTCAGCATATTAAACAGCCAACTTAATTGCTACTCATTTTCTAATTATCAGGTATTGTTAACAAAAATTTGCAGTTAAAATTCACATTGTGCAGCTAAAAGTTTTATTCAGGAAGCCTCATATCAGGACCACTAATACTGAAATATAGGATTTCTTTACAGTTCAAATTATTGCAACTAACAAGCTTTATTCCTTAGAGAAGGATGTTGCTTGGTAGGGTGGAGGGTCGACGAAAGAGGGGGAGGCCTTCAACAAGATGGATTGTCACAGTGGCTGCGATGATGGGCTCAAGTATAGCAGGGATCGGGGAGCTGGCGCGGGCTCGGGCAGTGTTTTGTTCTGCTGTGCATAGGGTCGCTATGAGTCGGAAACGACTCGACAGCACCTAACAACAACAACAAGCTGAATCAATTTTATTCTCCATCCTGAAGCAAATATATTATTATACAAAATATATTAAACAATGGCTTCTGTTGTTATTGTTATATCCTGTCGAGTCAGACCCAACTCATAACAACCCCTCCTTGGGTTTCTAAGGCAATATCACTATGGAAGTAGATTGCCCAACCTTCCTTCCAAGGAGTGCCTGGTGGGTTTGAACTGCCAGCCTTCTGGTTAGCAATCAAGTGCCTTAGGCACTACGCCACCAGAGCTCCTTTCTTTATTCCTGACCCTCCTTATTTAGGCTTCTGTTGTATACTGTGACTTTCTATTGTATACTGGCCATTTTGTTTATTATGTTAGGAGATCCTGCATCCCATTTAAATCTCTTATTTTTACAGGCAATTTAGATAGCACACAGGTTCTGCGAGGGCCCTATGGCTTTTACACACTGTGTGTCTGGCAAAAAAAGCAAAGTGCTTCTAGAGAAGGGGAAAAACTATGGCTTAATGATGTCAGGAATTCTCCAGGCTTTCATCACAGATATGGGAAAAACCTGCAAAACACAGTTGGCTTTGTGAATTAAGGAGCAAGAGGAGAAAGCATTTGAGAGGGAGAACTCCTGTAACTGCAAAGGGCTTCTTCTGAGACTGCAGCTGGGTATGAATTGGTGGAAGCAAGCAGAATGTTCCCTGATGCTGGAGAAGAAGGGTCCCAGGGCTGAGTACAGAGCTGAGAGAATTCCATTCTCCCACCAGCAATCCCCTCAGGGATGTATTGGCACTCCTTGTATTTGAAAAAAAATAAAATAATGTATACAGTATTTTGCTTTGTTGTGTAGTGTGTTCTATAAATGCTAATGCTGTTCAGATCTCTAAATTCTGACTTTCTGTCTACTTACTATATAAATTACCGAAAGGAGAGGATTGATATCTCAAACTCTAATTTCAGATTTGTCTAGTTCTCTTTTTGTTTCAATCAGGCTTAATTCCATGTAATTTGAGGTTCTATTCCTATGTGGAGAAAATATTTAGGAATGTTATGTTTCTTTGTTGTATTGAGGTAAGATCTTAGGAAATCAGAATCAAATTTGAGCTTTTATTACTAATAAAGTACCAATTCTGATTCACTATTTTGACAAATTATCATACTAATGTAACATGTGAATGATACAAGAAACTGGGTTTAAGGTAAATGGGAATTCTCTGTATTATCTTTGTAATTTTTTTCTAAATCTAAAACTGTTTCAAAATTAGCCATTTGTTAAAAAGAATAGCAAAATATATACCTACCATGTGACCTAACCATTCCACTCCTAGGCATTTCACCAGGAAGAGTGAAAACAGTTCATACAAAGACATGTGTGTGTGCGTATATATGTGTGTGTGTGTGTATATAGTGTGTATGTATGTGTATAAATATAGATACAGATAGTATAGATATGGATATACTATATATCTAGATAGGAGCTCTGGTAGCATAGTGGCTAAAGCACTTGACTGCTAACCAGAAGGCTGGCGGTTCAAACCCACCAGCCACTCCTCGGAAGGAAGGTTGGGCAATCCTACTTCCGTAGTGATACTGCCTCGGAAACCCAAGGAGGGGTCGCTATGAGTCGGGGCCGACTCGACGGCACATAACAACAACAACAACATATATCTAGATCTATCTATCTATCTATCTATCTATCTATATTCAGAAGGAAGGTTGGGCAATCTACTTCTGTAGTGATAATGCCTCAGAAACTCAAGGAGGGATTGCTAGGAGTCAAGTCTGACTTGACAGCAGTGAGTGAGTTATACATATCTATATCATATCACTATCTATCAGCTTTATATGAAACAGCTCAAAACAGAAGAATACGTAAATGTACATCAATAAGTAAATGAATAAACAAATTGTGGTCTATACATATAATGTAACATAAGTAAGTCACACAGAGGATCCTCACTGCCAATGAGTTGGATACGACTCATAGCGACCCCTCCTTGGGTTTCTGAGGCAATATCTCTACAGAAGTAGATTGCCCAGTCTTCCAAGGAGTGGCTGGTGGTTACCAGCCTTCTGGTTAGCAGTCAAATGTGTTAGGCAGTATGCAACCAAGTGAATGAGATGCATAATAATTGTGCTGAATAAGAGAAAATACACAAAATATATTACATGTCATATGATTCTATTTTTTGAAAATGCTAGAAAATGAAAATTCATTTATTGTGACAAAAAAAATAGAATTGTACATGTCCAAGAAGTGGGATGGAAGTGCAGAATAGGAAGGATAGGTTACAAAGGGGTCAATGAAAATTTTGAGGGGTGAAGAATATGTTGTTTGTGATAATTACTCCACAGGTTTATAGGTCAAATCTTATCAAACTTTACTCTTTAAAAATATGAAAGTCATTGTGTGTTAATTATACCCCAATAAATCTATAAAAATAAGCAGTTAAGAAGATGATAAAATCAGGTATATAAATATAATTTTATAAAAAAAGATCATTGAATCTCAACTGGTAATTGCTTTAACCAAAAGAACACCAAACTCACTGCTATCGAGCTGATTCCAATTCATAGCGACCTCAACTGGGTTCCTGAGGCTGTAAATCTTTATGGAACCAGACTGACTCTTCTTTCTTCTGTGGAGTGGCTGGTGGATTTGAATCACCAACCTTGTGGTTAGCACCCAGATGCCTTAGCCACTGTGCCGTCAGAGCTAATTGCTTTAAACTAAAGCTTTATTCCCTCAAATTTTAACTTACTCTATGTGTGCCATTTGACATTCATTAAAGGGACAGTTTTTGTCTAGGTTTAAGGACCATCAATTTGAGTACAAAAACTGTAAGAAGGAATAGATTTCTCCAAACATATTTTTTTAAAATAATTAACTAGAATTATTTCCCATTCAGCAAATACAGTATCTTTCCTAGAGAATTTCACTTTGGGTATCTTAATATTCATAGTCTATCTGAAATCATCACAGTAGTCATTCCTTTTACAAAGATATTTTATTTTCCTGTTAAACTCAAAAACATTATATGAGATAATGAGCACATTAAATCATTGGGACCCATTATAGAAGTAGCTCAAATGTCTCCCTCTTCTACTTAAAAGCATTAGGCACAATTGATGGTATCAGAAAGGACTAGCAATCAGGACCATGAGTAATTGACTTGGAAAAGAAAAAAAAAGCAACTCTAAACTTGGGGAGAAAATAATAAAATACAGGGTACCTTCAAAGAAAAGTAACAAAATTTCTCATCACAATTGAAAAACAGAATACTGTGAAGAACTTCTTGTTGTTGTTGTTAAGTGCCGTCGAGTCGTTTCCGACTCATAGCGACCCCATGCACAGCAGAACGAAACACTGCCCGATCCCGCACCAGCCCCACAATC
>NW_006922590.1:299341-318839 GCF_000298275.1 Orycteropus afer afer
CGTTCCATTTCCTTTTTGACAACTTCCAATTTTCCTAGATTCATACTTAGTACATTCCATGTTCCGATGATTAATGGATGTCTGCAGCTGTTTCTAGAGCACCAGGACAGACTTGTTAATTCTTTTAACAGTCCATGGTACTTTCAGCATTCTTCACCATTCCTGGTAGAAACACTCAAAAACAAAAGGGAATGGAGGGGAAATTGCAAGTCATTCCCCTCACAAAAAGGACACAGACAAAGATTTCTTTTTTTCTTTCACCACTCCTATTCAGTATTATATTGGAAGTCCTAGCAGAGAAATAAGGCAATAAAGTGAACAAAAAGGCATCCAACTTGGGAAAAAAAAAAAAAAGAAGGAAAACTAATCACATAAACACAACAAGAAAACTATTAGAACTTATAAAAGGATTCAGTAAAATAGCGGGGTTCAAAATTAGCATACAAAAATTAGTTAGATTTGTTTACACTAATAAAGAGAGCTCTGAAAAAGAAATAAAACAATACCATTTACAACAGCCACCCAAAGGATGAAATATTTAGGAATAAATCTTGCAAGTCATACAAAAGACTTATATATGTTATTGTTGTTACATGCTGTTGAGTCGTCTCCAACTCATAGCAACCCCATGCACAGCAGAAAGAAATACTGCCCAATCCTGCACTAGCTCCAGGATCCCTGCTGTACTTGAGCCCATCACTGCAGCCACTGTGTCAATCCATCTTGTTGAGGGCCTTCCCCTCTTCTATCGACCCTCCACCCTACCAAGCATGGCATCCTTCTCCAGGGAATGCTCCCTTCTGACAACATGACCAAAGTAAGTGAGATGAAGTCTGGCCATTCTCGCTTCCAAGGAGCATTTTGGCTGCACTTCCTCCAGGACAGACTTGTTAATTCTTTTAACAGTCCATGGTACTTTCAGCATTCTTCACCAGCACCACAACTCAAAAGCATCAACTCTTCTTCAGTCTTCCTTTTTCATTGTCCAGCTCTCACATGCATATGAGGCAATTGAAAATATCATGGCATGTGTCAGGTGCACTGTTCTGGTTACCTAGTGCCACTCTAACAAGAATATACCACAAATGGGATGGCCTTAACAAATGAGTTTATTCTCTTACAGTTTGGAGGCTCTAAGTCCAAGTTCAAAGTGACAGGCTCTAGGCGCTGGGTGAACGCCCCTCAGCCTTGGGCTTCAGCTCTGCCTCCAGCTCCCAGCCCACTGAAGCTAGAGGCATTTCTTCACTCAGACAGTTGCTGGCTGCTGAGGCTGCCAAGCCCAAGGTTGACAAGTAAAAAGGCATAGTCCTAATATTATCAAATCACATGTCAGGTCATTAATTCAAGTCCATTGTAAGTCCTAAGTTTGGCAGATCATGGCAGGCTGCTGAACAATGGCACAGCTATATGCAGGGTTCAAGGTGCCATAAGCTAGAGACTATCCCCAAGGCTTCTGCTTATATGCAGGAAGCAGCCCACATTCCCAAAGGCAGCTACTCAGCTGCTTGTAGTAGATCCCACCACGGAGATGATTGCCAGTCTCATCATGGGGAATAACTATCACCAGCTTCCCAGCCACTCAACTGGGCTCAGCCAAGTTGACATACAAATTTAACTACCATATGCACCTTAGGAGACATCTTTGTTCCTCAGCACTTAAAAGAGATCCTTTGCAGCTGACTTGCCCAGTGCTATATGTTGTCTAATGTCCTGACTGCTCCTTCCATTGGTGTCAATTGTAGAACCCAGCAATGTGAAATTGACAACCTCAGTCTTATCTCCAATTATCATGATGCTGCTTATAGGTAGAGTTGTGAGGATTTTTGTCTTCTTTATACTGAGATGTAATTCATACAGAAGACTTTATTCTTCAATCTTCATCAGTAAGTGCCTCAAGTCATCCTCACTTTCAGCAAGCAAAGTTGTGTCGTCAACATATCACAGGTTGTTAATGATTCTTCCAATCCTGATGCCACGTTTTTCTTCATATAGTCCAGTTTCTTGGATTATTTGCTCAGCATATAGATGGAATAAGTATGGGGAAAGGATACAACACTTATACACTTCTTGATTTTAAACCATGCAGTGTCCCCTTGTTCAGTTCAAATGACAGCCTCCTGGTCAATGTACAGGTTCCTCATGACTTCATTTAGGTGTTTGGGAATTCCCACTCTTCTCAGTGTTATTCACAATTTCTTATAATCCACACAATCAAATGCTTTTGCAGTCAATAAAATACAAGTAAACATCTTTCTGGTATTCTTTGCCTTGAGCCAAGATCCATTTGACAGCAGCTATGACATCCTTTGTTCCACGTCCTCTTCTGAATCCAGCTTGCACCTCTGGAAGTTCTCTGTCAATATACTGCTGCAAACGTTTTTGAATTATCTTCAGTAAGATCTTACTTGCACGTGATATTAATGATATTGTTAGATAATTGCCACATTCTGTGGGATCACCTTTCTTTGGAATGGGCACAAATATGGATCTCTTCCAGTCAGTTGGCCAGGTAGCTGTCTTCTAAACCTCTTGGCATAACCGAGTGAGTGCCTCCAGTGGGGCATCCATTTGTTGAAATATCTCAATGAGTATTCCATCAATTCCTGCAGCCTTGTTCTTTGCCAATTCCTTCATTGCAGCTTTGACTTTCTCCTTCAGTACCAATGGTTCTAGATCATATGTCACCTCCTGAAATGGATGAAGATTGACCAGTTCTTTCTGGTACAGTGATTTTGTGTATCTTTATGCATCCCATTTCATTTTTGACAACTTCCAAATTTTTTATACATAGACCTATACATAGAAAACTATAAAACACTACTACAAGAAACCAAAAGATATCTACATAAATGGAAAAACATACCATACTCATAGATAGAAAGACTTAACATTGCAAAATATCAATATTACCCAAGTAATCTACAGATGTATTGTAATCCTGATCCAGATTCCATCATCATTCTTTAAAGAGATGGAAAAATGAATCACAATCTTTATATGAAAAGAAAAGAGACCCTGGATAAGCAAAGCACTAGTAAGGAAGAGCAAAGTAGGAGGTGTATACTCTCTGATCTCAAAACCTACTAGAAAGCAATGGTAGTCAAAACAGATTGATATTGGTACAATGACAGAAATACAGACCAATGGAACAGTAGTGACAATGCAGAAGAATGGCTATCCAGCTATGGACAAATGATCTTTGACAAAAGGCCAAAACCCATTAAACAGGGAAGAAATAGTCTTTTTAAGAAATGGTGCTGGCAAAACTGGATATCAATTTGCAGAAAAATGAAACAGGATCCATCCCTGACACCATATACAAAAAATAACTCAAGATGGATGAAAGACTTAAATGTCTAAAATAAACTTTAAAGATCATCAAAGAAAGAATAGGGGCAAACTCAGGGGCCCAGATACATGTCATAAAGACACGACCTAACATAAACTAAAAACATACAAACTTCTGAAGACAAACTAGACAACTGGGACCTCCTAAAACTTAAACACCTACGTGCATCAAAAGATTTCACCAAAAGAGTGAAATGAGAGTCCACAGACTGGGGAAACATTGACGATGGCATATTGGTCAAGGAGCAAATGAAATGTATGGAATACTTCAACACCTCACCATCAACAAGACAGACAATCCCATTAAAAAGTAGGCAGAGGACATGATCAGACACTTCACCAAAGAAGAAATTCCAGGGCCAACAAAGTCATGAAGAATTGCCTACATTCATTAAGCATTGTTGTTGTTGTTTGCCGTCAAGTCGGCCCTGACTCATAGTGACCCCTCCTTGGGTTTCCGAGGCAGTATCGCTATGGAAGTAGGATTGCCCAACCTTCCTTCCGAGGAGTGGCTGGTGGGTTTGAACTGCCAGCCGTCTGGTTAGCAGGCAAGTGTCTTAGCCACTATGCTACCAGAGTTCCCTCATTAAGCATTAGGGAGATGCAAACCAAAACAGCAATGAGATATCTCATCCCAGCATTAATAGCGAAGGTTAAAAAACAGAAAACAACAAATGTAGGTGAAGGTGTGGAGAAACTGGAATCTTATACATTTCTGGTGGGACTGAGAAATGGTAAAACCACTGTGAAAAATGGTATCATTCTTCTTTAAAAAGTTGGAAATAGAAATACCATATGGTCTGGCAATTCCACTATTAGGTACATATTGTAGACAAATAAGAGCTGTGACATGAATAGCTATATGCATACCCATGTTCATCATAGCATTATTCACAATAACAAAAAGGTGGACACAACCTAAATGGCCATCAGCCAATGAATGGATAAACAAACTATGTACTGACACAGAAAGGAATACAACTCAATGTTAAAGAATAATGATAAATCTGTGAAAATTTCATAACTTAACAAACCTGGAGAATATTATTACACTGAGGGAAAATGAGTCAAACAGAACAGGACTCATAGTATGTGATTATGATTGTGAAATAAAGTCAAGAAAAGGTTTTCACAAAGAAAGAAACATTTTTTTTTTTTTAAATGAGTGGGAAGGAAAGGGAGAGAAGATCTCTAAGTAGAGGGCAGGTACATAATAACTTGGACGCAGGGGAAGACAATAAAAAATAAGGGGAGGTCAGTGTGTGATGGCCAAGGCCAAAGAAGGCACAGGAAGGAACACAGGGTGAAAGGCAGCCGAAGTAAACGCGGTTACACTCACAATCCTGCAGTAACAGTAACCACAATAATAAACCAATGGGTGCATAGATAGGAAGCAGAACAGGCGTGGGAAGGTGAAGGAGACTCAAAAAGAAGAGAAAAGAAAAGAAAGGGGATACAAAAAAGAAAAATCTCACATGAAGCTCTTTATAAATGTAAAGACTACAGGAATCAGAAATCTGGTTACTAAGGAAATAACAAAGGAATAAAATTCTAGTCATAAATTTAACTAAAAACTTCACAAAATCCTACATGTTCTGCTAGGCCTTAAGTTGTTTTTGGTGCATGAGCATACTCAGAAAGCTGGACATTTTCATGCTTATTCCTTTTAAAATACATGTTTTTTGAACTGTGAGATTTTTTAGGCATTGGAAAGCAAATAATAGTTATTATTTCAAATCTGTACAGCCTACACTATTGACAGTCATTGTTGATCTTCTGTCTATGAATAAAAACTTTTTCATTGCCAGGCTGGGAGCTGGAAATGTCTTAGCAATTTTAGATTGTGAAGCTAACAAAATCCTCTCGTGACATTTTGGATTTGAGCAATGTCGTTGTCTAGTCTTGCAGCCAATATATTTATGGAAAGATTATTCTTCTCCAGATTTAGGGAAATAATGGGGGAATAAATTTGAACTTCAACTAAGGATTCTTTTTCAGTCATTACCTAATTAGAGAATGTATAATTTAGGAACTGTAATCACATGTCAAAATCTGACTCACAAAGCCTTAAAAATATATTAATCATTAACATCTAAGATGTGGTGTTATACTCTGTTGTCTTTTATTGTTTAAAACAATGTGTTATTTCATGGAGGAAAAGATGATCCACAACTAGAGGGTCCACAGAGGTGACAGAAAGCAGTGAGAGAAGGGACTTTTGAAAAGTAAACATAGATCCCTAAAAGTAGCCATCATTGGGTCATTGGTCGGAGTTTAATTTCTTCTATCTTACCCTTCTGCTGTTACTCTAGAATAGAGAATTGTGTTCTGAAAAGCTTGAAAACCTGCTTGTGCAAAGTGATTTGCATCACATAATTACCAGCATATGAGTCTCTTGGATACCAAAAAAACAAAAAAGCCTGCCATGGGGTTGATTCTGACTCCTAGTGACCTTATAGGATACAGTAGAACTACCCCATGGGGTTGCTGAGGCTGCACATCTTTCTCCTGTGGAGGAGCTGGTGGTTTGGAACTGGCATCTTTCAGTTAACAGCCAAGCACTTAACCACTGCAGGGCTCCTGCCTCTTGGACAGAGTAACTGCCAAATGTTGATATATTTCCAGTGAAATAGCTGATGAATAAGAATCTCTCAAATAACAAGGTCATGTGTAAATTTCAGATGATGCCAAAAGAGGAGTATATCTTTTAAGTTAATTAGTATGGTTTTATAATTTTCTAAATATATTTTAATGCTAACATGGGCCAAATTTATTTAGCAACTTTATTAATATGAATTTAAATCAGCTAAATAATTTTAGGCAGTATATTCCACATGTGAAAAAAAAGGAAGGAAAAGGAATCCATATTGATGACAATGTGTGGAATGCAGCTGTGGTTAACAAGCTCAGTAAATAAATACTGCAGAGCGGACTAGAAATTATGAATACACACACACACACACACAACTACACACATGTATATGTATATGAATCCATATATATTTTTCCCCAATCGCTTTTGTTAGACTGTTACAAAATGTAGGCATTTTTATATTGTAAAAGCTGAAGAGTCTGGTAAAATCATGAGAAAACTTTAACAAATGGTTACTTTTATTCTTTAAACATCCTGATTGAGAAAGACGTTTTTTGTGTGTGCTTTCAAAGCGTTACAAAAATTACTGAAAAGATATCGACTATGCAATGCAATTTAAAAAATTTATAGTTAGAAATGTTTATTACTATGTACATTCAGTTAAAACTAAATGTTTATTCTAATGATAGAATTTTTTTTGGAAGAAAAGGAGTCTCTGGGGATGGTGATGTGAAGTTGTTTGGAATTTCTTCTTTCAGGTCATTCTCTCGTTTTATCACCCTTTAAGAATTAATAGGGAAAAGTGAGACAGTTCTCCAGGGCTTTCATACCCTAGGAGGGTGATTGTGTATTTACAAAAGGACTGTTATTGTTGTTGTTATGTGCCGTGGAGTCGGCCCGACTCATAGAGACCCCTCCTTGGGTTTCCTAGGTGGTATCACTATGGAAGTAGATTGCCCACCCTTCCTTCCGAGGAGTGGCTGGTGGGTTTGAACCTCCAGCCTTCTTTCTGGTTAGCAGTCAAATGTCTTAGGCACTATGCTACCAGAGCTCCCACAAAAGGACTAGATGTGACTTATTTTGTAGAAGAAGAAGGCTTTTGCTTCATAGGATTTGTCTTTCTCTATTTCAACACAAAATCTTGCATGAAATTCTTTATTCTGAAATTTCAGCCATTTTACAAGAATATACTCAGATAGGCGTTTGTTTCCCCAAAACAAACGTGTGTGTGTGTTTGTGTGTGTTGTGAAATCTGTTCAGCCTGGAACCCAATGAGCCCTTTCAGTTTTCACACTGCAGTCTTTCTTCATCACAGTAATTTTTTTCTTTCTATATTTGTCTGTTGTTTTAATTATGATCTAGTACACCATTATTTACAAGTTATTTATCCTGCATTTGCATTTCAAGCTTTGTTGTTGTTTTTGTTGTCAAAGAAGAAAATCATGTACTCTGTTAAAGTGAAGGAAAAGAATTTCATTGAGGAATAATAATAATACCCAGTAGGAGCTGGGCCACACAAAGTGAAAATGCAAAGCACTCCACTGTCTCTGATGAGTTGGAGGTTTCTATGCATAGAGAACAAAAAAAAAAAAAAAAAGGTAGGGGGTTAATTCAGCTTCAGGTTTGAAGTCCTTTGAAATGTAAAGGTCAGCCATTTGGCTTGGGGGAATGTTTTACTTTTTAGATGAATGGCACCAGCTGATTCCATTACACACATTCTTCCTAGGAACAAATGATTTATATATTGACCTTTTGCTTCCTGAAAATACAGGTAGTTGATTCCACCATTCTGTCCTTAGATGAATCCCTCCGTGTTTGAAAATTTCTGTCTACTAATTTCCCCCTTTTGATCAAGTCTCCCCCACAATGGACTAGTCTCTTTCTGCAAGGACCTTGTCAGTTTTCTTGAGGAATTTTTATTCATAAAAATTGTTTTCTGTATCTTGCCAAGCTAATGAGTGTCATCTTCAGGATGAGGAGATTCTTATAGGGAACATCTTGAAGGACAAGGCCACAATGAAGAAATATTTCTGAGTCCAGACAAAATGAGAAATCAAGATGAAACATGTCCATGGAGATAAAAAGGAGGGGATTCAACAACAAAATCATAGGCGAAAGCCTGTGAAACCAGCATGATTTTATTTGAAGGGTCAAATGGGTTTGAAGTACAGTATTTCATGGATAAAATGTCTCCAACCAAAGCAAAATGGTATTTTATAATTACAGTAATAGTAAAACAAAATTCACTGCCGTTGAGTCAATTCCAAGTCATAGTGTCCCCCACTGGGTTTTCAAGTCTATAAATCTTTACAAAAGCAAATTGTCCTATCTTTCTTCTGCATAGTGGCTCTTGCATTTGAACCACTGGTCTTTTGGTTAGCAGCCAAATGCCTTAACCACTACTCCACAATAATAGAAAAGATAAGGAATGTAAAGACTCCAAAATAATGTAACAATTTTTGCACTTTCACTCCAAGAGGAAAATCAATTACTTATAACATTAGTTAAGAAGGAACAGGACAATTTAGGCAAGACACTATACATTGCATATGATTAACATAGAGTGCAATATCAGCACTGTTGTCAGGAATACTGACATAGCCATCAGATATTATTACAGCACAATCATCTCCTTGGGCTGCAGTGAGAGCATCAAAGCCATTCTGTTTGGAGTACTACTTTTCTCATTGCTATTCAGTGCTGATCTCTCAAAGTCCATGGACACTATCTTTTATGGTAGTTTGTATATATTTGGTTAATATTTCTATACGTGCCATAGTATCTTCAGGTCCTATCAGAGGTGTGAATATTGCTGCTAAATTAATAAGGCAATGAAATACAGATTAAGACTATTGAGCTGTTAATATGGGTACATTAGCTGGAAAAGGAAGTTCAGTCAAAGTTCATACTTATGTCTATCTTAGGCCCAGAGTACATCTTCCAGTCCAATCTGGTGGAACCCTGGGCCAAATGTTGGCTCTATATAGCAAAAAGGTGCTGCTAGGGGTTGTCCAGTAGAGCATCATAGCCAGTTAGTGACAACCCAATCTTTAGCTTGAAAGGGGATAACTGATACATATTCAGATATTGGAAGCCACCCCATAGATCTATTAATGAATGGCTTATTCATATGAGTGTACTTTAGATTACTTCCAGCAAAGGCAAGCAACCTGACTTAGCCTCCCCACTTGGGGAGCTAACCAGATGATCTGTGCCATGGCTGCTGACACAGACCTGCAATAGAAAGAGTACTGTTTGTGTTATTTGTAAGATTCTTTAGCTAGCTCTTTTGGGGTGACTATTTAGTAAAGTAAGGGTTGTGTTAAGATTGAGCATTAACTTATGTCCTGGGTTTTTCATATTCTCAAAGAGGCCATTTAACAGTGGAAAACTAGTAATTGTGATTTCCTCAGTAATGAACTATTTCTCCTTTTCTTGTGTCCATAGATCAAGAGCAACCCAGTCAGATCCCTATAGTGGTGAGATTCACCAGGTAAGGCCAGATTTACTTGATGTTTGGGGGGCAACACATATCTAATAATTAAAGTTTTTAAAGTGGTGAGCATAGTAGATGCCCAGTCTAGGAAAACATTAGTATAAACATGACTGTAACAAAAGTGAAAAAGAAATAAAAATAAAGAGGTACATTTCTAGGCTTGGTCCAGGGTCTTGGATCCGCTGTCTGCCTCAAGTGTCATCTTCCAGCTGCAGGGGCATCGAAATAGAGTCTTCAGTTCTCCAGGGTTGGCTATTCCAAAGGGGGTCAGGTATTGTCAACTGTGACAAGTGGATCCGAGGTTTCATTTCCTCTCATTTGGCTGCACATGGATCGATGAGGAAGGTTAAGTACAGTCCCGTTCAACGAGGTCCTAATGAGTCTTTTATTTGCTGTCCCTTCCCATATACACATTCTCTTTGGCAGACTTCAGGACTTTATTTTCTGTTTGTCAAAGTCTTCTCTAACCAATGAAAGATATTCTTTAGAATGTCGGACTGAAGACTGGCAATACTTCAGTAATTCAGGTTGAACAATGTTAGTATCAGGGCAGGCAACATAAGGAAGGGCCATGGTTCTCTCAGTAATTGTTTCTTTGGGGGTAAGTTTGTGAGACTCAAATGGTGCGGACCTCAGATTTAAAAAAATTGAGGGAAAGACCTTAGGCCAGGATATATTAAAGTTTCACTCTTTGCGCCTTTGTTATTACATTAGTTTTCTCTACTAGACCAGAAGGGAGCTCTGGTAGCGTAGTGCCTAAGGCATTTGACTGCTAACCAGAAGGCTGGTGGTTCAAACCTACCAGCCACTCCTCGGAAGAAAGATGGGGCAATCTACTTCCATAGTGATACTGCCTCAGAAACCCAAGGAGGGATCACTATGAGTCAGGTCCGACTTGATAGCACATAACAACAACAACAACACTAGACCAGAAAACCGAGGAAGATAGGGACACTGTAGCCTTTGAAAAATTGGAAAAACTCAGCACAATTCTTGGATGACGACCAGTGAAATGAGCCTCCCAATCACTAAAAGAATTGTTGGTGCTCCTTAGGTGGGTATGTTCTCGAGAAGTTTCTTTGCTACAAAGGCTGCAGTAGCACGAAGGCAGGGAAAGACTCCTATCTAATGTGAAAATCTACAAATTATTTCTAATCCATATTTATAAGTATATGAGGGTGGAAGCTGCCATTAAAGCATAGGCCTGGAAGGTAAATGTTATTGTCCAGGTAGGATTTTAAGGTGTTTCTTGGGATTGTAATGAAGGCAAATATGGCAAAGGCTGGCAGCCTCAAAAAATTTTCCCTACCAGTATTTTCTTTTTTAAGGTTTCAAGCATGTTATCTTGCCTCATACCAGAACCTTCATGTAAGGGTCACAGCATAGGAATATGTAGGACATTGGGCAATGCAGTTTCCTGTTAGGTTCAGTCTACAATTTAGTGGAAGAATGTTGAAAACAGCCTGCTTTTTTCCATCTCTTAATTTTGTATCTTTGAACTAATTATAGGTGTTTTAAAAGTTTTTCTAAAATTAATTCATGAAGATTGGAGCTATCAGTAGACAAATTTAGGGAAACCTTTTATTTATCGTAAATGCAGAAATACCATAATAGGAAGTTCCTTTGGCTGGTATATCAGCAATATTATTTCCTCTCATGTCTTCAGTTTGGGGTATTCCTTTTGGTTGCTGAGTTTGTATCTTTATCATAGGAATGTCATAGGAGAATCATAGAGCAGGAGAAAGGCCACTAGTAAAACTCCAGTTCTTATGGAATTTATGCAAGAGGTTTAAAATCCTCCTTGTTTCTGTAACATGCTAAAATTATGTAAAATTCTAAAACAATATCTTAGCACCTGTAAAAATATTAATGGATTTTCCTCAAGCAATTTCAGAAGCTCTACTAATTCAGTTTGTTGAGATGAAGTGACTTCAGGGAAAGCCTAACTTTCAGCGAATTCAGTAGAAGTCATAACAGTGTATCCAGCTTGATAGTAAAGAAAAGGATTAGATTTGAAATAGGAATTGTCCACAGGCAAAACTAAATAAGGATTAGTTAAAGGGGTCTCTCTTCAGTTTTTTCAAGGTGTTAAATGTTGCTTGGTCAAATCTAAAAAATCATGTGTTAGGTTGTTGCTCTCATTAGTTGTGGGGAACAGAGTAGCTGCACTGAAACAGGGTATGGAATGCAGACTAATGTTAGATGAAGCTAGGAGAAGAACTTTACAGCAAGTGAGCCTGTTGGCAGAAAGATGTATCAAAGCAGCATTAATAAACCAGGTACAGCATAGGGCACAGCACTCCATAGGCTGTGTTTTCCACTAGTTTTCCCCTTCAAATGGTTGTGAACATATATTAGTAGTGATTAGCAGCCACAGCTCTAAGACTGAGAGGGTATCCCCTGTAGCCAGGATCAAGCTGTAGACTATATAATCTATAAGTTTTTGTTGTCCTTGTTATTTTTGAGTCAGTACACCTAAAGTATTTCCAGACTGTTTGTATACTAACAAGGAAAAAAATCAAGGTGATAATTAGGAAAACCTTCAGCAGAAGTGTTCATTAAAGCCCCTTGATGAAATATGGCCTTTTGATCTTCTGTTGCAATTTGGAATGAATCTACCTCAAGGACTTTTACATATTTGTTTAAAGGTTGAGATAACAAAGACAATTGGGAATCCAAGTTTGACAATAGCCACAGTGTCCTAGAAAACCCCATAGCTGTTTCTTTGTCCCTAGTAGTATAAAAAATAAAAATTCTGGCAGCGTAGTGCCTAAGCAGTTGACTGCTAACCAGAATGTTGGTGGGTTCAAATCCACAGCTGCTCAGTGGAAGAAAGATGGGGGAATCTACTTCCATTAAGATTTACCTCCTCAGAAACTCAGATAATAACAGCTTTTCTTTTAGTATTAATAGAGCTTCCTTCTGCCAAAATATTTAAACCAAAAGCTGAACTAATTTTAATTTTCCTTTGGAAAATAGGTCCATCAGAAGCCAGATGTTTTAATAAAGCTACACAGTCATCATGGCAGGCCTGCTGGAAAGGTAAGGAAACTTGTAGATTAGGGTTTATTTGCTTTTTGTTAGCAAATCATTGGTGTATTGCAGCTCGTGTATTTTGTTTGTAAATTGTAAAGACTGTAAGTCCACATGCAGAATCTGAGAAAAATAGGTGGGAAGTCCACAAAATCATTCAGGCATTACAGTCCAGGTAAATTGGTTGTTTTTCCCTGGTAAAAACAAACAAATGCTGACTTTCTGAGTGCACAGTAATACTAAAATAGGCACTATAAGTCCACAATCTTAAAAGGAGTTGTACATGAAGGGACACTGGAAAATAATAAATGAAGATTGTGGACTACTGGGAATCTTCAAATAACAAAGTGACTGATTTCGTGTAAATGTTGAACTAATCTCTCACCCCCATTGCTTATTAATAACTTGAAAAAAAAAAGGGGAAGTATTACAAGGGCTGGTACAAGGGACAATTAAATCTTTAGAAAGGAAATCTTGTATTATTGGAACTACTCCTTTTGTTTCTAGTTTGAGAGGATACTGGGAAATTTCTGAGAGCAGCTTATATAAATCTATTTGAATTTTAGTTGGCTCAGTTGACAAAACTTGACCTACATTTGTGAATGTGATGAGCCATAAGGTTTGAGGAACTAGGGTAAAATTTCAGATGGGAGAGGAATAGTCTGAGTTGAGTTTTGGAGAGGCATGACAAGTACTTCCATATAGCAAATGGCTTCCTGAATATTGTCTAATTCAGAGCCTATCTCTATTGATTTAGGGATATCAGACAGACTCAGTAGTATTTCCTCCCCCCTTTCAAATGGCACTTCCAGTTAGATACAAAATCTCTTCCCAGTAGATTGACATTGGTATCAGAACTGAAGAAACATGATAAATCTTCAGTAGGACCAACAGATATAGAACATGTTGGGAATGAATCAATTATTGTTCCTGATTGATGACCCCCACGAGTTGTGAGTGTTTAGTACTCTGGGACAGGAGCTTTTGTAAACAGGTAGGGTTAATAGCAGACCAGGTGACTCCAGTATTAATTAAAAATTGGCAAGATGCTCCATTAATAAACAAGTTCTCCTTGCCAATTAATAGCTTCTAGTATTTTTTAACTTAGAGCCTGGGAGTCTTCCAACAGCTAAGTGGCTGTTTTCTCAATAATTAAACTACATTCTCCTTGGAATCTTTTCTTCCTACCTGTTGTAGCTATATATAAGGTTCCCTTAGGCCAATAATCACGTAAGCAAAGTGATTTAAGTTGGGAACCTCAGGCTGGTAGGCTTCAGTTGGGATTTGAAATTCTTCTGAAAAATTGTAGAAGTCCTCGTGGAGTTTAGGAAAATCTTTCACAATGCTATGTAATTCTGAGCATATCTATGGGCAAAAGTGATATGAAAGGAATCTTCAGCATCACTGTTGGGGTGGATTTAAAGAGCATTTCAGGCAAGAATTAATCTTGGGGAAAAAGGAAGTTCAGATAAAGTGGTATCAGAGGAGTTGGAAGGGAAAGAAAGGTATGAAGTGGTAGCAACTAGCAGGGGAGCAGAAGGAGTGGAAGCTGAGATTTGACATGTAATTCTTTATACTGCTTAGTTAATTTATTTCAGTAAAGTAACTTACTTCTTAGAGGCCTCAATATACCAATCAAAATAGGTGTTCCACTGGAACTGTTTAATCTAGGAACCTTATACCAAAATGTCTCAAGTGAAGTTCTGCAAGACAGGCAAGAACATGAACAATAAAAGATTGTAATAATTGTTCATACGGTGATTAGGAGTCCCAGAAGGTGGCTCGAAATCTTGACACAGAGTATTCCTCATTTTATAATGACAGTTAAAACAAACTTTTACTTGCAAGAATCAAAACAACCCACAATAGAACTCAAAGAGCGATCAATGCAAGGAAGTGGAGCTCAGATTTGAGGAGCATTTTACCTTGAATGATTCCTAATAATTCACAGAGTTGGAGAGCCCAAAACTACTCAGCTGGTCCCACGTCCATGTCCAGATGCCTCAGGGATCGTCAAAGATAATGCACCTTTGACATCCCACTTTTGACATCAGAAATGTCAAAGAGGAAAATTTCATACTCTGTTAGGAGTAGAAGAAAAGAAATTTTATAAGAAATAATGCAGCTTGAAGTGGGCATTGCTAAGTAAAAATACAAAGCACTCTGCGGTCTCTGTCAAGTTGGAGGTTTCTATTCATAGAAAACAAAGGAAAAGTAGGGGCTTAATGATTGATTCAGTTGCAGCTTTTGAGTAGTTTGAAATGTGAAGGTCGGACATTTGGCTGGGGGTAGAATGAATTTTACTCCCTAGGTGAGTGGTGCCAGCTGACTAAATTATACGCATTCTTCCTGGGAACGAGTTGTTTACATCCTGACCTTTTGCTTCCTGAGAATACACGTTGATCCCAATATTCCTGTCCTGAGATGAATGTCTACATGTTTGAAATTTTCTATCTGCACTGTTGTTGTTGATAAGGTTGTCACGCCTTATAGCATGACTTGACAGCAACTAACAACAGTTTAGTTGTGTTTTTGTGCTGTACGTTGATGGAATTTACCCATGTCAGTCTCCTTTTGTTAACATCAGAATGTAGAATTATAAAATAATTTACTATTTCCAGAAATAGTTACATTCAAATCTCCTGAAGTATACATACTACTATTCTTTTAAATTTGATTTCTCAGCTGTCTTCTGCAGTCATTCTGTTTTGCTATGTATTCTACCTATTCTGATTGACCTTTTCTCTGGATTGGAACACATATAGATAGTATTGTATTAATTTTGTGTATTTATTTACTCATCAGCTCGCTGATCCCACTATCATAAGAAGCAACTGAATAGGGAAATATACTGTCTTGTCCAACCTCATAAGCCTGCAGCATAGTAGCAGATAAGATGTCTACCACTTTCTTAAGTATTTGTAGAAATCTACTGCAGTACAAAGACTATAATTAAGAAAAAAAAAAAGCTTGACTAAAAATATGCTGACATCATATCGGTCCCCATTGGGTTTCCGGGGCTGTAAACCTTTATAGAAGTGGATTGCCCAGTTTTCCTTCCTTGGAGCAGCCAGTGGGTTTGAACCACTGACCTTCCAGTTAGCAGTCAAGTGCTTTATCTACTCTACCACCAGAGCTCCTGACATTATCTTAGCTTTCCAAATATTATTGAAATGATGTTTATAAATGTTCTTTTTATTTTAAATCAATATTACTTTTAGACTAGAGTTGGCATCTGAGTAAACTTTTGTTCTTCTAATTTTATTTTCAATCTCTCCCTAGTCCTCACTTCTTTTTAGCACAGTTGCTATACTAGTTTTCTTGCAGAAATTCCTGAAAGGATTTTGTTTTATTTGCCAGTTAACTGGGTGTGTCAGTTGTTACAAGGTTATTCTCATTTCCTTTTTAAAAGAATCAATATGTGGTTCATGGTGCTTCTAATAGGGAGCAAATAAACTGAATGAAATTTCATATTATTATAGGGTTATGGCATTTTCAATATTATATGCCAAAAATTTTATTGGTTATGCCTTTGAGTTATAACTTAAATAAAAAGAAGTTTGTTCTACACTGTTTTAAGAGTTACTTGTTTAAAAATAAATAAATAAATTGAGCAATCTTTGATTAAAGCTAGCTCTCCAGAAATGGAATACCTGTGCAGTTATCAATAGTTTTCTCATTTAATCATTGATTTATTCCGAAAATCATTTTGTGAGCACCTGATACATGCTCACATTAAGTTAAAATGAACAGTCTTTGGGTAATTACAAGTATATTTCCTCACTCTTCAAATAAGCAAGCTAAGACACAGTATCTTAAATGCATGGGAAATAACATCCATTTAATCAGAAGGTATTAAGCTTTATCTACCTACTTTTATATATACATGAATATGTTATCATGAAATTTAATTTCAATTACTCTCTGAAAGATGAATTTAGGCAATCTCTCTTCTCTATCTGCCACCCTTCTTATTAAATTGAATTCTTGTAATCTGAAATTCACTGTTTATATAATTGTAACGAGACTTAGAATGCTACTATTGAATTTGTAGCAAAACGTGATGTTACATTTTTGTGGATTTTTAGCATATAGTAAAATATGATATGATTTCATACTAAACATTTATTAGTTATTTTTATTCATTGATTATTTTGAAAAAATGTTTTAAATATATTATATTCTGTAATTTTTACAACCTTGTGATAATAGAACCATGATAGTTTTCAACTTTATAAACATGTACAGCAGCTTTCCATAAATTATGTAATTTACCCAATGTTAAATAGCTAGTATTTAAATTAAAAATTTTACTACTTTTTTGTTCTGAATGAAGTCTTACTTTTTAAGTACCATAATATACTACTTAAGAACCAATCTAAAGGAATTGCCACAAGACTTCGTTAATTTCAAAGCAGTCATTCTGAAGCGGGAAAATGAAGTTCTCGAGTACTAGAAATAGTTATGGCTTGTCCTTCAGTGCAGTTTAGAGTCTAATTTACCATGGGTCATGTAAAATATCTAGGAGTAAAAGAACCAACCTAGACGTATAATATAAAAAGTGACCTTTGAAATCCAATATTACAGACAAACAGCTTTTGCCTCTGGAGATGTTGAAGGACAAAATTGGGATAGGAAAGTTCACTCCCTCTTCTTGGTATACAAATCACTCTTTCTAGCTAGAACAGCAGCCACTACAATGGAAGTTGAGACATGAGCTCAGAGCTGCAAAAATTAGAATGCATTCTCTTCATTTCCAAGGCTGTGAAAAACTATCCAAACATCGATGCCCTGAAAAACAAACAAATGAAAAACAAAAATCAGCAGCTTCTTATATGGGTCTCCCAATAAATAGAGTCAGTAGGAGAGTTCCTAATAGACTCTCTTATTCACTCCTAACCCTCTAAAACAAAACACTGGATTTAAAGGATTATACACTTAAGATTACAAGAAATCTATTTGGGATGACAATTAAAAGTAACACAATAAATCCACACAGAAAAGCTACTACCTAGTCTTTGAATTCTAATTTAATTAATGACATTTTCCAGATAACCAATGTGATTGTTTAACGGAGGAATCAAGACATGTTTGGTAAAGTTTCTCAGTACACTGTGATAAGACTACTAAATTGTCTTGCTTACTAAATATCAAATTAACAGACATTTTTAAATTATTGCAAGTGTCAATTTAAGCTAATATTTTTAATTTTTCAATTTCAGAAGGTTTGAGGTGAGACCCAGGAATGAGCATTTTTTAACAAACATAGTAGTTGTTTTGTATACAGATGAGATAGAAATACACACTGAGAAAATAGCAGGGAGAGAGTTTCCTTAGATTAACTAAGCATAGCCACATATATTGTCTTAAGTGCAGCATCTTATTTTTTAAATTTTTTCTTTCCTTTTTTGTTTTTGGCATTTAGAGAAAATTGTATGCCATCATCACAAAACAACATCAAGAGACCATCTATACTGCTTGGAGAAAATTATAAATGTACCAAACTGGACACAGGATTGATTGCATGAAATTATTATAGGTTCACTGAATATTTTCCAATGAACTGTGTAGAAATATTTGTGCTGATATGTGTAAAGAATGCAGTCACTAGACAAGTGCTAAACATTAATGTCCCAGTTAAAACAAAATGCTGTTGATTCAGACAAGCTGATTAATGTGTTCTGTGTGTCTTATTTTCACTGGAAGTAAGTAGCAATGATAACATAGCACAGTAACGTATTTTACTGGGTGCTTCCCCCAGGCTGACTGAGGGGGAAGCATAAAGAGTCAGGACTTGGATATGAACAATACTCAAGATTACTTAAGTAGCTTACTGTTTCTCCTCAACTACAGTGAAAATGGCTCTAAACACTTGCCCATAAACCAGGCTTGCATCAAAATTGATCATTTTCACCATTTCCTACTGAAATAGCATGTGCTCACTTGCCAACCAAAATTATTTTACCTATTTATTTTCCTAAATATTGTATCACAATTTTAATCAATTTTATTGTAATAGTAATCTGGCAATTAAATAGGAAAAAAGGCAAAATATTTGAAAACTGAAACCTTTATCTCCTTATACTTTTATTTAGGATTATTTTTTATTAGAGATATTAGTTGCTTACAAAAATATTATTAAGGAGATATTATGGAATTATTCATATATGCATAATTTAGATAATATAGTAATGCAGTTTCAATTGAGTACTATAGGAAAGATAGTTTCCAACGTCATTGTGTGATAAATTAAAGGAAAGTAAAGACACATTGAATTTCTATGTCTCACATTTTTTTGAAACATATAATGACTTTCTTAATCTTCATCACAATTATATGAGGTAGTCATACCTTACAATTTTCCATAAAAAGGAAGCTGGGATTCATCCAGGTTAATTAAATTACCAAAAGTCACATAGGTAGCAAGTAGTAGAAATGAGATTTAATCATAAACCTGACAAAAGCCTATGTCTATGGAATAGTAAATATTGTTCACATGTCAGATTTTCTGTGAATATAATGCAGAAAGGAGAATAATATTTGCATGTTAGGCAATAAATAAAATATATATGCTATGTTTCAAGATCTGTCCTGAAGTACAATGCTGTCAGTGATAGGATAATATCCATATGCCAACAAGGAAGACCCATTAATACGACTATTATTCAAATTTATGCCCCAACCACCAAAGCCAAAGATGAGGAAATTGAAAAATTTAATCAACTTCTGCATTCTGAAATTGACTGAACAGGCAATCAGGATGTGTTAATTATCACTGGTGACTGGAATACAAAAGTTGGAAACAAAGAACAATCAGCGATAGTTGGAAAATTTGGCCTTGGTGAGAGAAATAATGCTGGAACTCCCATGGTAGAATTTTGCAAGACCAATGACTTGTTCATTGCAAACACCTTTTTTCAGCAACACAAACGGCAGCTCTACAGGTGGACTTCACCAGATGGAACACACAGGAATCAGATTGACTACATCTGTGGCAAGAGGTGGTGGAAAAACTCAATATCTTCAGC
>NW_006922590.1:320959-324307 GCF_000298275.1 Orycteropus afer afer
GGCTGGCAGTTCAAACCCACCAGCCACTCCTCAGAAGGAAGATGAGGCAATCTACTTCTGTAGTGATACTGCCTCGAAACCCAAGGAGGGGTCACTATGAGTCACATCCAACTCAATGGCAAATAACAGCAACAACATATATAAGGTAACTTATAAGAAAGAATATTAGAATGTCTATTCAATTAATATGAATATTATGGCATATTAATAAAATATGATCAAATGTAATAAGACATAGTGCCTAAGGCACTTGACTGCTAACCAGAAGGCTGGTGGTTCAAATCCACCAGCCACTCCTCAGAAGGAAGATGGACCAATCTACTTCCGTAGTGATACTGCCTCGGAAACCCAAGGAGGGGTCGCTATGCCGACTCGATGGCACATAACAATAACAATAACAACAACAACTTTAGGTTTTATGAAAGTGATTATTGAAGATTGATTATTTTATGACTGATTTATTCAAGTACTGGTCCTATGTTATAAATATTCTATGTCAGTTCCTAATGTTTAAAAAGAAAATGTGTAGGAAGGATCATTCATATCAGTGCTTCTCAAGCTTCTCTGTGCATATAAATCACCCTGCAAAACTCTCAGAATGTAGATTCTTGTTTAATAGTGTGGGTCTTAAGCTTCTTTATTTCTAACATGCTCCCAGGTGATCTGATGCTCTTTGTGTATGGATCACACTTCGCGTAGCAAGGGTTTAGGCCACATTAAAAAAAGTGTTTTGCTATGATGTTGGGAGCTATGTCATTAGTATTTCAATTACCAGTAGGGTCACCCATGGTGGACAGGTTTCAGCTTCGCTTCCTCACTAAGACAGACTCTAAGACAAAGGAACTGGTGGTCTAACAGTAAAAAATTGGCCAAGGAAAACTGTGTGAATAAAAGCAAAACATTGTCAGAGATAGTGCTGGAATATGAACCCCTCAGGTTGGAAGGCACTCAAGATATAACTGGGAAAGACTTGTTGCATCAAAGTAGAGTCAATCGTAATGACATGACTGGAGTAAAACTTTTGAGACCTTCCTTTGCTGATTTGACATGACTCAAAATGAGGAGAAATAACTTCAAACATACATTAATAGGATCATGGATTGTATGAAGTATGACTCTAGTAAAATTAGAGGTTGTCAAAAAAGAAATGGAACACATAAAAATTTATATTCTAGGGATTAGTTAGCTGAAATGGGATGGCATTGGCCATTTTGAATTGGACAATCACATGACCTACCATGCCAGGAATGACAAATTGAAGAGGAATGGTGTCCCATTCATCATCAAAAAAAGGTATTTTAAAATTTTTCCTGAAATAACAGCATTGTCAGTGTTAGAGTAATATCCATACACTCACAAGGAAGATTAGGTAACAAGAATTTTATTAAGATTTACATATAAACCACTAGTGCCAGACGTGAAGAAATTAAATATTTTTACCAGTATCTACAGTCTGAACTTGATCAAATCTGCAATCAAGATGCATTGATAATTACTGGTTGCTAGAATGTGAAAGTTGGAAACGAAAAAGAAGGGTCAATAGTTGGAAAATATGACCTTCATGATATAAATGACACCAAAGATCATATGATAAGAATTTTGGAAGACTACTGACTTATTAGTTATGTATTACTTATTGATGTACTTACTGATGAAGATTAAAGACTAGTTTGCAGTATAGATTCTGCCTCAACATAAAGAAAACAAAAATCCTCACAACTGGACCAAAAAGTAGCATCGTGATAAATGGAGAAAAATTGAAGTTGTCGAAGATTTCATATTGCTTGGTTCCACAATCAACACCAATGGAAGTAGCAGTCAAGAAATCAGATGACGTATTACATTGGGCAAATCTGCTGCAAACGACTTCTTTAAAGTGCTGAAGGGCAAAGATGTCTCCTTGAAGACTAAGGTGCACCTAACCAAAACCCTGATATTCAGTAGCTTCATATGCTTGTGAAAGTTGGATAATGAATAAGGAAGACTGATTGAAGAACAGTTGATGCCTTTGGATTGTGGTATAGAGAAGAAATACTGAAAATACCATGGACTTCCAGAAGAAAGAATAACCCTGTACTGGAAGAAGTGCAGCCAGAATGCTCCTTGGAAGCAAGAATGACCAGATTTCATCTCACCTACTTTGGTCATGTTGTAAGAAGGGACCATTCCCTGAAGAAGGATATGATGCTCGGTAAAGTGGAGGGTCAGCAAAAAGGGGGAAGGCCCTCAACAACGTGGATTGACACAGTGGCTGCAACAATAGGCTCCGGTATAGCAAGGAGTGTGAGTCTGGTGCAGAACCAGGCTGTCTTTTGTTATTTTATACATGAGGTTGCTATGAGTCAGAGCCAACTTGATGGCACTTACAACAACAACGACTTATTCATTCCAAATATCTTTTTCAGCACTGCAAATGATTATATATGTGTACTTAGCCTGATGGAATGTACATGAATCAAGTCAACTATATCCATGAAGAGACCATGTTGTTGTGGTTGTTGTTGTTATGTGCCGTCAAGTCAGACCTGACTCATAGCAACCCCTACTTGGGTTTCCAGAGGAGGGTCAGTAACATCAGTCAGAACAAGGCCATGGGCTTACTGAGAAATAGACCATTAATTGCTTATGCATGTTCAAACTGACAGTGAAGAAAATGGAAACAAGTCCATGAGGGTCAAAGTACAATATTGAGTATACCCCACGTGAATTTAGAGACAGTATCAAGAACAGATTTGATGCGCTGAATAATAACAACTGAAGACCACACTAATTGTGGAATGATAGCAAGGACATCGCACATGCAGAAAGCAACAGATCATTAAAAAGACAAGAAAAACAGAAGACTAAAATTGATGACTATGTGAAGACATCAGTTTTGGGAGAAGACTCACTAACAACCTGCGATACGCAGATGATACAACCTTGCTTGCTGAAAATGAAGATGGTTTGAAGCACTTACTGATGAAGATTAAAGACTGCAGTCTGCAGTATGCATTATACATCAACATAAAACATAAAACATCAGCATAAAAATGCTCATATGTGGTTCAATAAACATCATCATGATAAATGAAGGAAAGACTGAAGTTGTCAAAGATTTCATATTACTTGGATCCACAATCAACACCAATACAAGCAGTGGTCAAGAAATCAGACATCATATTGTATTGGGTAAATCTGTTGCAAACGACCTCTTTAAAGTGCTGAAGATGTCTCTTTGAAGCCTGTTGTTGTTGTTGTTAAGTGCCATCGAGTCATTTCCGACTCATAGCGACCCCATGCACAGCAGAACGAAACACTGCCCGATCCCGCGCCAGCCCCACAATCCCTGCTATACTTGATCCCATC
>NW_006922590.1:326157-338490 GCF_000298275.1 Orycteropus afer afer
TCAACGCACTGCCATTGAGTCAGATCCAACTCATAGTGACCCCTGCTTGGGTTTCCAAGGCAGTATCACTATGGAAGTAGATTGCTCAACCTTCCTTCTGATGAGTGGCTGGTGGATTTGAACTACCAGCCTTCTGGTTAGCAGTCAAATGCTTTAGGCACTACATCACCTGAGCTTTTACTTTAGATCTTGTTGTGTTATTGCTGTTATGTGCCGTCAAGTTGGACCCAACTCATAGCGACCCCTCCTTGGGTTTTCGAGGCAGTATCACTATGAAAAAAAGTCTTTGAAGCCTAAGGTGTGCTTAATCTAAGCCATGGTGTTTCCAGTAGCCTCATATGCATGTGAAAGCTGGACAGTGAATAAGGAAGACCAAAAAAAGGTTGCTGCTTTTGAGTTGTGGTGTTGAATACTGAAAGTACCCTGGACTACCAGAAGATCAGAAATCTGTCCTGGAATAAGGGCGGCCAGAATGCTCCTTGGAAGTGAGAACAGCTGGACTTTGTCTCACCTTTTTGGTAATGTTATCAGAAGGGACCATTCCCTGGAGAAGGATGTCATCCTGGTAAAGTAGAGAGTCAATGGAAAGGGGGAAGGTCCTCAAAGATGTGGATTGACACAATGGCTGCAACGATGGGCTCAGATATAGCAAGGCTTGTGAGGCTGGTGCAGGATTAGGCAGTGTTTTGTTCTGTTGCACATAAGGTTGCTATGAGTCAGAGCCGACTCAAAGGCACCTAACAGCAACAACAACAAAATTGATGGCAGAAGAGACTTTGAAACATGCTCTTGAGTAGTTAAAGTGAATGGAAGAAATGATAAAATAAAAGAGTTGAACAGAAAACTTCAAATGGTGGCTCAAGAAGACAAAGTAAAGTATGGTAATGAAATGTGCAAAGACCTGGAGGGAGAAAACCAAAAGGTAAAATCATGCTTAACATGTCTCAAACTGAGAGAACTGAAGAAAAATGTCAGGCCTTAAGTTGCAATATTGAAGGTGAAATACTGGAAATCTGGGAGAGTATACTTTAGATTGTAGTCCATGCAACTCAACGCACTGCCATTGAGTCAGATCCAACTCATAGTGACCCCTGCTTGGGTTTCCAAGGCAGTATCACTATGGAAGTAGATTGCTCAACCTTCCTTCTGATGAGTGGCTGGTGGATTTGAACTACCAGCCTTCTGGTTAGCAGTCAAATGCTTTAGGCACTACATCACCTGAGCTTTTACTTTAGATCTTGTTGTGTTATTGCTGTTATGTGCCATCAAGTTGGACCCAACTCATAGTGACCCCTCCTTGGGTTTCCAAGGCAGTATCACTACGAAAGTAGATTGCCCAACCTTCCTTCCTAGATCTTAGAAACTTGTTATTTTTGGTGAATGGAAAAGTGACACTGAATATGGATGTAGTGTATGAGTTTTTGAGAACATTCAGATGGGTATAGGCATATTGCTATATGGGTAGATACAGGTGTATACATTGGTGAGAACAGATAAAAGCATCTATGTTGTTGTTACTGTTCCTTGGTGTCTCTGAAATGGTTCTGACTCATAACAACCCTGTGTACAAGAGAACGAAGCACTGCTCGATTCTGCACCATCCTCACAATTGTTGGCATGCTTGAGCCCATTGTTCACCATTGTGTCAGTCTATCTCATTGAGGATCTTCCCCCTTTTTGTTGATCTTTTACAGAATTATCTATAAAACTCAAACCACACCTGCTACTATCAAGTTGATTCTGACTCACAATAGCCTTATAGGGCAGAGTAGAACTGCCCACCTACGGTTTCCAGGGCTGTAAATATTTATGGATGCGGACTGCCTCATCTTTTTCCCACAGAGCCGCTGGTGAGTCAAACTGCCAACCCTTTGGTTAGCAGCCAATGCTTTAACCACAGTGTCACCAGAAGTCCAGAAGTATCTATATTTTTTGTCTTCAATGAATACACATGCTGCACTGACATTTATATTTACATGTACCTATTTGAAAGGAGTTGTGGTGATACCTCTATGGAAGTAGATTGCCCAGTCTTCCTTCCAAGGAGTGACTGGTGGGATTGAACCACCAGCCTTCTGGATAACAGTTAAATGCCATAGGAACTAAGCCACCAGAGGTCCTTATGAAAGGAGTTATGGTGGTATTGTAGTTAAGGTATTTAGCTGTAACCCAGAAGGTTGGTGGTTTGACCCATCATCTGCTCTGTAGAAAATGAGGCAGTCTGCTTCCATAAAGATTTACAGCTTTGGAAACACAGTGGGGGTCGCTATGAGTTGGAATCCACTCTATGGCAGTGACTTTTATTATTATTATTATTATTTTGAAGAAGTATTTATGTAGTTGTTAGGTGCCATTGAGTCTGGTCATTCTCGCTTCCAAGGAGTATTCTTGCTGTGCTTCCAGGTTAGATTTGTTAGTTCTTTTGGTAGTCCATGATACTTTCAATATTCTTTGCCAATACAACTCAAAAACGTCACTCTTCTTTGGTCTTCCTTATTCATCGTCCAACTTTCACATCCATATGAGGTGATTGAAAATACCATGGCTTTGGATAGGCCCACCTTAGTCTTCAAAGAGACATCTTTGCTCTTCAGCACTATAAGGAGGTCTTTTGCAGCAGATTTTCCCAGTGCAATAATTTGTCTGATTTCTTGACTGTTGCTTCCATGGTTGTTGATTGTGGTACCAAATTATATGAAATCTTTGACAACTTCAATCTTTTCTCCATTTATCATGATGCTGCTTATTGGTCCAGTTTTGAATATTTTTGTTTTCTTTATGTTGAGGTGCAATCCACACTGCAGACTGTAGTCTTTAATCTTCACCAGTAAGCATTTCAAGTTATCTTCACTTTTAGCAAGCAAAGTTGTGTCATCTGCATATTGCAGTTTGTTAACGAATCTTCTTCCAATCCTGATGCCACACTCTTCCTCATGTAGTACAGCTTCTCAGATTATCTGTTAAGCATACAGACTCAATAAGTATGGTGAAAGCATACAACCTTGATGTACTCTCTTCCTGAATTTAAACCATGCAGTATCCCCTTATTCTCTTTGAATGACAGGCTCCTGGTCTATGTACACATTCCTCATGAGTTCAATTAAATGTTCTGGAATTCCCATTCTTCTCAGTATTACCCATAATTTGTTATGATCCACATAATTGAATACCTTTGCATAGTCAATAGGATACAAGTAAACATCTTTCTGGTTTTCTTTGCCTTTAGCCAAGATCCATCTGACAACAGCAATAGTATCCCTCATTCCACGTCCTCTTCTGAATCCAGCTTGCATTTATGGAAGTTCTTTGTCAATATACTGCTGCCACTGTTATTGAATTATCTTCAAGAGTTTACTTGCATGTGATATTAATAACATTTTTTGATACTTTCCACATTTTGTGAGATCACCTTTCTTTAGAATGATTACAAATATGGATCTCTTCCAGTCAGTTGACCAGGTAGCTGTCTTCCAAATTTTTTGGCATAGATGAGTGAATGCCTCCAGTGTGGCATCTGTTGAAACATCTCAATAAGTATTCCATCAATTCCCTGAGCCTTGTTCTTGGCTGATTCCTTCCATGTAGCTTTGACTTCTTCCTTCAGTACCATTGGTTGTTGATCATATGCTGTCTCCTGCAATGGATGAATATTGAACAGTTCTTTTTGGTACAGTGACTGTGTATTCCTTCCATCTTCTTTTGATATTTGCTGCATCATTCAATATTTTTCCCACAGAATCTTTCAGTATTGCAACTCAAGGCTGGAATCTTTTCTTCAGTCCTTTCAGCTTGAGAAATACCAAGTGTGTTCTTCCCTTTTGGTTTTCTAATTCCAGGTCTTTGCAAATTTCATTATAATAATTAACTTTGTCTTTTCAAGCTGCTCTCTGAAATCATCTGTTTAGCTCTTTTATCTTGTCATTTTTTCCAGTTGCTTTAGTTATTCTCTGTTCAGGAGCAAGTTTCAGAGCCTCTTCTGACACCCATTTTTGTGTTTTCTTCTTTGCCTGTCTTTTTAATGACGTTCAGCTTTCTTCATGGATGATGTTCTTGATGTCATCCCCACAATTACACTGGTTTTTGGTATTGGTGTTCAATCCACCAAATCTATTCTTTAGATGGTCTGTAAATTCAGGAGGGATACAATCAAATTGTATTTTGACTCTCAGTGACTTGTTTTAATTGTCTTCAGCTTCAATTTGAAGTTGTTGTTGTTATTATGTGACGTCGATATATGAAGAATTGATGATCTGTTCCACAGTCAGCTCCTGGTCTTGTTTTGGCTGAAGATAATGAGCTGCTCCATTGCCTCTTTCCACAGATGTAGTCGATCTGATTTCTGCATACTCCATCTGGTGAAGTCCACATGTATAGCCACCATTCATGTTGTTGAATAAAAGTATTCGCAATGAATAAGTCGTTGGTCTTGCAAAATTCTATCATGCTATCTCCAGCATAATTTCCATGTGTGTAAATACAAATATGTCAGTGCATTACATATATTCATTGAAGACAAAAAGTATGGACACTTCTCAGACATTACCAAATACCTTGTAAGACTGGTTTTCTGGGTTTGAAAGCTTAAGACCAGAGTCTCACGGGATAGCTCAGAACATAGTTCATAAAAAACATGATCTGAATCCTAATGAAATAAGTAGCATGCAGTGTCATAAAAGCTGGTGAGCAGCCATCTAAGACAACTGCAGTTCTTTATACCACAAGAGTAAAACAATAGAAATGTAACCAAAAGCTCAGAGAAAAACAGGTCTACATGAACCACAACCTCATGTACCCAGGGACCAGAAGAACTAAATGGTGCACAGCAACTACCACTAACCATTCAGACCAGGGTCACAATAGAAGTTCCTGGATAGAATAGAAGAAAAATATGAAGCAGAACTCAGATTCATGGGGGAAAAAAAAAAAAAATCAGGCAAACCAGAACATTACAGAAAATTCAATCCCCTGAGGCTATTGCCTTGAGACACACTTTAAATCTAGAACCAAGCCTATCCTCAGATCACGTCTTAGTTAAGTAGAATAATGGCCCACAAAATAAAGGATATTACCATGAACAGCAAAAGGCAAAATAAATGAATTGAATCTCAAAGAAATTGAAAACTTTTGTTCATCAAAAGACTTTACAAAAAAAGTGAATGGACACATGGATCACTTCCAGTAAGATGGAGAAATAAGAAGACAAGCTACACCGATCCTTTTCAACAAACAAAAGAGAATCCAATTGACAGAGGTACAGGAGATAATCCTGGAGCCCTGAGCTTTGAAAGGAAGTATACAGAAGTGGATTAGGCACCAACTATTGGGAAAACCTGAATGAAAACAGTGAATATGGACGTGGTTGAAGCAGTGGACTGTCAGCTACTCTGATGAGATCAACAGCATGGATATTTCCAAGTTGTGTTGGGCCCTGAGAATTCACCTAAAGATTAGCCTTGGTTGCCAAGGGCTGCAGGGATGATTGCACTGGTGGCCTATGACTAGGAAGGGAAACAGTAAGGAGGGAGACAAGCTGAGCTGTGGACTTTTGACTGTCTGGAGGGTGCAGCCATTTTGATTCTTTATAAGCGGTGGCCATTTTGGATATTTAAAATGACCGAGGGTGCAGCTGTTTTGAATGTTTACAAGCAGCAGCCATTTTGTATATTTAAAGTGACAGAAGGCGCAGTCATTTTGAATGTTTACAGGCAGTGGCCATCTTGGATTTTAAAGTGACAGCATCCTCATTCGGATTCCAGGGACCTAAGAATAGGCTCCATTTGCCAAGGATGGCAGGGACTTACAGGAGGCTAACAACAGGAACTCACTTGACTGCTAACCAGAAGGCTGGTGGTTCAAACCCACCAGCCACTCCTCGGAAGGAAGATTGGGCAATCCTACTTCCGTAGTGATACTGCTTCGGAAACCCAAGGAGGGGTCGCTATGAGTCGGGGCTGACTCCACGGCACACAACAACAACAATAACAACAAACAACAGGAAAGGAGACAGGTGGTGAGTGTGTAAATGCTGCCATCTAGTGAACAGGGCCACAGCACAGTATCCTGCTTACGTAGATAACATACAAACAAAACAAAATGAAAATCGTGGGCAAGTCACTCCAACATACAATCACCAATTAAATATAAACACAAAAATGTCACAGTGCCTTGGAGACAACAAAAACAGCATCACAGTCCATACAAAGAAGCAAGATAAAGCAGGAGAAACAAGGGACCAGGATACAGACCCAGAACACATCCCTGAGGAAGACACAGCATTGGAAGTCTCTGATAAGGAATTCAAAAGAATTATATTTAGGTACCTTCAATGAATTGAGAGACAGATCAAAGAAAACACTGACAAAACTGAGGAAAACACAGAGAACAATTCTGAAAGTCAATACAAGAAAAAAATTACAAAATAAATGAAAAATTAGAAATGATACAAAATCTACACACAAAAATCCATAAGATTAATACTAAATTTTCAGAATTAGATAAGATATTGAATGCGTAAAGGATTAGAATTGAATCAATGGAAGACAGAATTGGTGAGATAGAAGGCAAATACCTCAATACTTCTTTGGAAAGGGATCAATCAGAAAAAAAGATGAAAACGAAATGAAGAAAGCCTAAGGTTCATGTGGGATATCATCAAAAGGAGTAACCTATGTGTCATCGGAATTCCAGAACAGGAAGAGACAAATAAAACCACAGAAAAAAATTCTCAAAGATTTGTTGGAAGAGAATTTTCCTGGTATGATGAAAGATGAGAATACATCCATTTTAGAAGTCTAGCAAAACCCAAACAGTATTGACCCCAAAAGAAAATCACCAAGACATATCACCATCAAACTCACTAAAACCAAAGACAAAAAAAGAATCCTGAAAGAGCACAGGAACAACAAAGTTACCTACAAGGAACAACCAATAAGACTAAGCTTAGATTTCTCAGCAGAAACCATATGGGCGAGAAGACAATGTAATGGTATATATAAAGCCCTGAAAGAAAATTTCCAACCAAGAATTACCTGGCAAAATTGTCCCTCAAATATGATGGTGAAATTAGGACATTTCCAGATAAGCCAAAATTAAGAGAATTTGTTAAAACCAGACCAACCTTGTAAGAGATGCTAAAGAGAGCCCTTTGGGCAGAGTCACAACAGCAGCAAACAACAACTGACCATTAACAACACATGATGACATAACCCAGAAACCAACCCAGGTACAGAAATATCCAAAGTAAATAAGCCTACAAGATTGTACACAGGGAACCAGAGATACCAGTTTACAAATGAGGACTACTACAAACCAAAAAGAGGGAAAATATGTAGTTATAGAGTTTCTAAATGGTAGGGAAGTCAAGACAACTACAAGATAGAATGGACTATTCTACACTTGGGAAGAAAACTATAAATCACAGGGTAAGCTCAAAGAAAAATGATAAACATTCATATAAAAGTGAAAAAGGGGACGGGCACAAATATTCAGCAAATACTAAAACAATAACAATGAAGGAAGTGACAACACGATTCATAAACAAAACGAGCTCAGCACACAAAATTATATGGAACAAAGAAATCAACACCACGGAAGTGCACATAGCAAATGACAGCAACAAATTCATATTTGTCAATAATTACATATCTGGCAAGGGACTTACTGCTAAGATTTATAGGCAACTCCAATTCCTCAACAGCAAAGGGATTAACAGTCCAATTGAAAAATGGACAGAAGACATGAATAGACACTTCATCAAGGAGGATATTGTGGCGACCAGGAAATACATGAAGAGATGCTCAGGATCATTGGGCATCAGACAGATGCAAATCAAAACAACAATGAGATACTGTTTCACCCCAGCCTTGATGGCAAGGTTCAGCGAGACAGAAAATAACAAATGCTGGCAGGGATGTGGAGAGAGTGGGACTCTCATACACTACTGGTGAAACTGTACTGTGATACAACCCCTGTGGAAAGCAGTATGGCAATTGCTTAGAAAGTTGGAATTGGACTTACCATTTGACCCAGCAATCCCATTACTAGGTATATATCCTAGAGAGGTGAGAGCCAGGACAGGAACAGATATATGCACACCCATGTTCATCGCAGCACTATTTACAGCAGCCAAAACATGGAAACATTCGGCGTGCCCATCAACAGAAGAATGAGTAACCAAACTATGGTACACATACACAATGGAATATGCAACACTAAAGAATAATGTAGAGTCAGCAAACACCGCATAACATGGATGAACTTTGTGGACATTATGTTGAGTGAAATAAGTCAATCATAGAAGGACAAATATAATATTAGTTTGTTGTTGTGGAGGGTCAAGGAAAGGTTTATATATGGAAGGAAACTTTCTTTGTTGGTTGTCAAGGGTGGGAGCGGAGGGGAGGGAGCACTGAAAAAAAAAAAAGACTGCATTGACCCATGTCACTTTAGTTTTGTGTTTTTCACTGTGCATAAATTATATTTCAATAAAATATATTTTTTTAAAAAAAGTGCACATGTTACAGACTGGGAGAATACCTTTGGAAAACTTAGATCCAACAAGAATCTAATAATCAATACATATATAAATATTGTTTTATTACCTGTAAGATCAATGCTTAAAACCATCTTTATGAAATTAAAATGTCAATAATTACTAAAAAGCAAAGATGAGAGGGGGGCAGGGAAACTAGAGTATAGGGTATGGAAAAAATAGAACACAGTGTTGACTGACACATTGTGATGAATGTAAGTAACTCAACTGAAAAAATTGTGTCAAAATTTTCAAATGGGAAACTAATTTGCTTTGTAACTCATGAAACAAAATTCAATAAAATGTTAACTTAAAAAAAATAACAAAACAACAAATTTAGAGTTAGCATGTGGAAGTTGTGTGTCTTAAAATCAATAAAATATAGAATTTTTCTACATGTATTTCAAAATAAGTTGTTTATAAAATATATTTAATTGACAATTGTTTACATTTGTGTTAAATACATACTTTAATTTTGGAAAAAAATTGGCAAATTTCAGGCCACATGTCTTCAAATATGTTATACACCTCTATATATTTAAGTATTCTAGTCTTTTATATCTTTCGTTAATAATTTTAGAAAATCTTCTAGATATGGTGCATTTTTTATTAAGATTATTCCTATGTATTGATAGTCCTCCTATCCAGTACTATCAAGATTTAGTATGTTCTTAATCTGGCTTTTGCTGGTATTTAAGAATGCTATTGATTTTCTAATTTTATCTTATCATACTCTAATTTATTAACCTCTTTCTGCAATTCTATTATGTCTTTCTTTATTCCTTTGTATTTTATAGTTATATGATGCTATTATCTCCAAATAATGATACTCTGATCTCTTTCTTACATTCATGATCTTTATTTTTATTTTATATCTTGGTGTATGTATTATTTAACAAATTTTTTTGTCCTCTTATAATCACTAGTTATTTTGCACTTTTTATCAAATAAAGTGCTAACACCATTTTTAACATTTAGTAACATTGTACTTAGAATTACCACATAGAAGAGACTTTTTATTTTTTAAAATAACTGACATGTTTGCTTTCTATTGTACAATTTTGTAATGATAAAAGATAACAGATAAACTTTTGCAGATTATCTTCAAAATGTAGTTGCAAAATTGTTACAGAATTGTAATAATCCTTAAGAAATTTTGGCATTATTGTCTAGTGATATTTTACTAATAAACCCAAATCTTTAAGTTTTTATAGTGGTTAAATAAATATTGAGTCCATGTAGAAAACGAATTGGATACTTAAATAACAGTACTACAGAATTATAAAGTCCTGTACACAATTTCAGCATTATTTAGAAACATATAGTTGTAAAAATTATTTTCTAGAATTCTGGACTCAGCATTCTGCCTTCATTTATCTCATTTAACTTTATAGACCTCAATCCTTCCTTGGTAGCATTTTTGCTAGGTGGGAGTAATTTCTGTAAGTTCATGTTTATTTACATGGTTGGAAATTTAATACTAAAACTGGGTTTATTTAAGAAAATCACCCAGTTAAAGGGATCAAAATTATGCATGAACAGGCACCAGACAAGGATGCCCTTTATCGCCACACTTATTCAATATTGTATTTTAAATCCTAGCTAGAGCAAGAAGGTCAAAAAGGTAAATAAAGGGCATCCAAATTGGTAAAGAAGAAGGATAACTATCCCAATTCACAGATGACATAATCTTCTACTTAGAAAATCTGAGTGATTCTGCATGAAAGTTACAGAAACTAATGGAAGGATTCAGCAGTGTGGCAGGGTACGAGACTACCGTACAAAAATTAGTTGGATTCCTCTACACTAACAAAGAGAACTCCCAAAGGGAAGTTAATCGAGAAAGCAATGCTGCTTACATAGCCCTCCAAAAGATAAAATACTTAAGAATAAATCTAAGTAGGAATATAAAAGACGTAAATGAACAAAACTGCAGAAACTACTGTGAGAAACTAAGAGACCTATATAAATGGAAAAACATACCATGCTCATGGATAAGACCTAACATTGTGAAAATGTCAATACTGTCCAAAGTGATTTATAGATATAATGCAATCTCAACCCAAATTCCAACAACATTATTTAATTAAATGGAAAAACTAATCTCCAACTTTATGTGGAAAGGAAAGAGGCCCCAGATAAGTAAAGCATTATTAAAGAAGGAGAACAAAGTAGCAGTTCTCATCTTCCTGATCTCAGAAACTTCTGTACAACCACAGTAGTCAAAATAGTCTGGTACTAGTACAATGACAGACACAAAGACTACTGGAACAGAACTGAGAACTCAGAAGTAAATCTATACACCTATGGACAGCCAATATTTTACAAAGGGTTGAAATCCATTAAATGGGGAAATGATCTCTTTAACTAATGGTGGTGGCAAAATTAGATATCCATTTGTAGAAAAAGTAAACAGGATCCATATCTCACACAATACACAAAAAATAACTCAAAATCAATCAAAGTCCTGAATGTAAAACCTAAAAGTATAAGGTTCATGGAAGAAAATATGCAGACGAATCTAAGGACCTTAATTTATCGCATAAATAAACTGTCAAACAGAACTGAAGATTCACAAACAGCAGAATATAAACTAGATAACTTGGACATCCTACAAAATAAATAATTATATTCATCAAAAGACTTCTCTAAAAGAGTAAAAAGAGAAACGACACACTGGGAAAAATTTGGTATGTCTGACCACGGTCTAATCTCTAAAATTTACACAAAATTTCAATACATCAAGAACAAAAAGACAAACATTTCAGCTACAAAATGGGCAAAGATATGATCCTCAACCTATTTCATTATGACACCAGAAGAACTAAATGGTGCCCAGTATCACTGTCAACCACTTGGATGGGAATCTATGGAGGAGATCCTGGATAGAGTGGGAGAGCAATATGGAACAAACCTCAAACTCAAAAAATAAAAAGGACAAAGGACATGAACAAATGCTTCAACAAAGAAGACATTCAGGTGGCTAACAAACACATGAAGAGATGCCATGATCATTAGCCATCAGATACAAATTAAAATACAATGCGATAACGACTCACCTGGCAATACTGGCACTAATTGAAAAAATAGACAAAAATAAATGCTGACAGGGTTTAGTGAGGAGATTAGAAATATCATACACTTCTACTGGGAATGTAAGTTGTATAACTACTATGGAAAATGATACGGCACCTCCTTAAAAGCTAGAAGTAGAAATCCCATATGATCCAGCAATTCCAGTCATAGGTATATATTCTACAGAAGTAAGAACCATGAAATAAATAGAAGTATGCGTGTATGTTCATTTCAGCATTATTCACACAGAAAATAGTTGGAAACAACCTTGTGCCCATCAATAGATGTGAGTGGGTAAACAAATTGTGGTACATACATACAATATTATGCAACAATAAAGGATGAGGATGAATCTAGGAAATATTTCACAACATGGATGAATCTAGAGAGCATTATACTGAGTGAAATAAGTCAATGATAAAATGACAAATAATATATAAGAACACTACTATTTTAAAAATCAAGAAAAAATGTTCACACAGAAAAAAGCACTCTTTGATGGTTACCAGGGATGACAGGGTGAAGGGAGGAGAATCACTAACTAGATGGCTGTTGTTGTTGTTAAGTGCCGTCGAGTCATTTCCGACTCATAGCGACCCCATGCACAGCAGAACGAAACACTGCCCGATCCTGCGCCAGCCCCACAATCCCTGCTATACTTGAGCCCATCATTGCAGCCACCATGTCAGTCCATCTCGTTGAAGGCATCCTCCTCTTTCGTTGACCCT
>NW_006922590.1:341255-346582 GCF_000298275.1 Orycteropus afer afer
TATAAGCTGGGCTGTTACCTGTGTACCAGGTGCATCTCGTTGGGTTTTAAACACCAGAGGCTCAGCCTCAAAACTCACGTGTACATGTCACCACAGTAGGACAAACCAACAGACAAGTTTGTCTTGCTGTTGGAGACCTCTTGTATCACCCCCACCTGGGTCCCTGTGGCTGACTGTATCTCTGTCTTTCTTCCTGGCTTTTAATCCCCTTTCTCCTGCTCTTCTGGCCCGCTGTTTTGGGTGTCCCTGTGTTGTCCCTGGGGCTGACTAGATGGCAGACAGATGTAAATTTTGGTCAAGGGAAAGGAACTCTACAATGTGGGGGAAGTTACTACAATTTGACCAAGACAAAGGGGATTCTGAGAAGGATATAAGAATAAAGGGCAACTATGGTAAACATGCCTGGGAACTCTGACAGCGTAGTGCCTAAGGCATTTGACTGCTAACCAGAAGGCTGGCAGTTCAAACCCACCAGCCATTCCTCGGAAGGAAGATGCGGCAATCTACTTCCATAGTGATACTGCCACAGAAGCCCAAGGAGGGGTCAAGGGCACACAACAACAACAACATGGTAAATATGCCTAAGGCACTTGACTGCTAACCAGAAGACTGGTGGTTGAAACCCACCAGCCACTCCTCTGACGGAAGATTGGGCAATCTACTTTGACAGTGATACCACCTCAGAAACCCAAGGAGGAGTCACTATGAGTTGGGTCCTACTCGATGGCACATAACAACAACATGGTAAATATACAATCCTTCATAAACAGTTATAACAATAATCAGTTGTTGGATGCATGAGTAGATATGTGTGCTAAATAGATGTGGGAGGTTGCATGGGACTACACCCCCATGGATATATAGATATATTTTGGAGTTTTCTACATACATATTTGTATGTGCTGCTTGTGTATTCTTACAAAGAGTATAAGTAGCACGGCTAAGGAAGTTTCTTAGACATGACCAAACACATCATAAAACTGACACACTGGGCTTGAAAGCTAAAGACTACACCCTCAGCAACATCTAGATAAATGAGCATAACATAGTTAATAAAGATTACATTCCATATCCTACTGTGGTGAGAAGGTGTCTGAGTGAAAAAAGCAAAGACTTAAGGAAGCAATCAGTCCACATGAGCCACAGACTCCACTGGCCTAAGACCAGAAGAACTAGGTGGTGTCTGGTTACCACTGCCAACCACTCTGACCAAGAGCACAATAGAATGTCCTGGTTAGAGTGGAAGACAAACGTAGGACAAAATTAAAATTCATAAAAAAGACCAGATTTATAGAGCCTGGTGGGATCCTTCAGACTGTGGCCCCCAGCTGCCCTTCAGATCTGGAACTGAGCCCACTTCTGTGGCTTCCAGCCACACGAAAGTCCAGCATATGAGCTGAACATTTACATTAGGTAGATACACTCCTTAGAGAGATCAATCATGGGAGAATAGAAGGGCTACGTATGCACAGAAAGACAGCTTAGGGGGCAGGAGTGCATGGGAGTCAAGGACACAGGGAAGAGGTGGCTATAGGGAGGAAGTGGGAGGAGAGTTTTGCATTGTCAATGTTTGAGACAACATGTATGTGAATTGCTGTATGAAAGATGAATTTGTTCTGTAAACTTTCACCCAAATCACAATAAAGTTAAAAAAAAAAAATAAAAAAGACTAGATTGATAGAAACTGGAGGAATTTGTAAGACTTTACCTCTAAGATTCCCTTCTAACTTGGAACTGAAGCCAATCCCAGAGATCACCTTTCAAGCAAATAATAGACAAGGCTATAAATAATAACACCCATGTGGAACATGGTCCATAGAACATTTAAATGCATGGAGTTAGAAAACCAAAAAGGAAGAACATGTTCAGCATTTCTCAAGCTGAAAGAACTAAAGAAAAAATTCAAGTTTCAAGTTGTAATATTGAAGATTCAACAGGCTAAATATTGAATGATGCAGGAAGCATCAAAATAAGGTGAAAGGACTATTGAGTCACCATACCAAAAAGAATTGGTCAGTGCTCAACCATTTTAGGAAGTAGCAGCATATGACCAAAGATGTATGGTACTGAAGGAAGGAGTCCACTTTACCCTGAAGACATTGGCCATAATCAAGGCTCTATGAATTAACAAAATACCAATTAAATGTTTCAACAAAAGAAAGAAAATGCTGGAAACACTCACCTGCCTATCTCAAGAAATTTGGATGACAGATGCCTGAACAAGTGACTGGAAGATATTCAAATTGCTACCTATTCCAAAGAAAGATGTTCCAACAGTATGTGAAAATTGTCCAACAAATATTATTAATATCACACATTTTTATAATTTTGCTGAAGATAATTTAAAACTGGTTGGAACAGTACATAGAGAATGGCCAGAAATTCAAGCTGGATTCAAAGAGGATGCAGAATGAGGGATGTCATTGCTATTGTCAGATAGATCTTGGCTAAAAGCAGAGAATACTGGAAAGATGTTTACCTGAATTGTATTGGCTATGCAAAGGCATTTGATTGGGTGGATTATAACAAATTATAGGTAACACTCTGAAGAATGGAATTCCAGAATACTTAATTGTGCTCTTGTTGAAATTGTACATAGACCAAGAGGCAGTGGTTCAAAAGAACAAAGGGATACTGTATGGTTTAAAGTCAGGAAAGATGTGCCAGTAATGTATCTTTTGATCATATTTATTCAGTCTCTATGCTGAGCAAATAATCTGAGAAGGTGGACTACATGAAGAAGAACACAGCATCAGGACTGGAGGAAAACTCATTAACAACTAGTCATGTTCATATGACAGAACTTTGCTTCCTAAAAACAGAAAGGACTTGGAGCACTTACTGATGAATATCAAAGACTACAGCTTTCAGTATGGATTACACCTCTGCCTCCAAACCAAAAACCAAGCTCACTGACATTGAGTCCATTGGGATTCATAGTGAACCCCATTTGGTTGCCAAGTCTGTAAATCTTTATAGAAGCAGACTGACCCATCTTTCTTCCTCGGAGAGGCTGGTGGGTTTGAACCACGAAACTTTTGGTTTAGCAGCCAAAAAATCCACTACATCACCAGAGTTCCTTACCTAAAGAAAAAAAAAAATTCTTCACAACTGGACCAAAAAACATCATGATAAATGGAGAAAAGATTGAAGTTGTCGAATATTGCATTTTACTTGGAACCAAAACCAATAGTCATGTAAGCAGCAGTCAAGAAATCATATGATATAAATACATTGATAAAATATCCTGCAAAAATCTCTTTAAAGTGCTTAAAAGTAAAGATGTCACCAGGAGAAATAAGTTTCACTGAACCCAAGCTACGGTATTTTCAACTGTCTCATATGCATGCAAAAATGGGACAATGGAAAGTTCCAATAAGACGGAATAATAGGCAGACAAACTACACAGATCCTCTCCAACAAAGAAAGGGGGAACCAATTAACACAGATACAGAAGATAATCCTGGGGCCCTGAGCTTTGAAGGGAAGGACATAGAAGTGAACTAAACTTCAACTAGTAGAAGAACCTGCATGAAAACACCAGAAAAGGAGGCATACAGAGCTGTGGTCTGTCATTGATCCTGACAGCATGGACAGCTGGGATATTGCCAAGTGGTGTTAGGACCTAAGAATCAACCTAAAAATCAGCCCTGCTAGCCAGGGGCTGCATAGAAGACTGCACTGGTGGCTGGTGAATAAAAGGGGAAGCAGTGAAGAGGGAGACCGGCTGAGCTATGGAATTTCGGTTGAACAGAGGGCATAGCCATTCTGAATGTTTACAAGTGGTTTGACCATTTTGATATTTAAAATGAAAGCATTCTCTCAGATTCCAGGCATCTATTAATAAGTAAGCTCCAGTTACCAGGGACTGCAAGCACATTCAAGACAAGAACACTTTCACCCACCTTCTGGGTTGGCAGGAATTCTATCCAGTCTGTTGCTCCAATGGAGCCTAGGTGCCATGCCCCACCCCGCCCATATTCTTTTTTTTTTAGTTTGTTTGTTTTTGTCTGTTTTAAAATTCTTATTCTTATTCTTTTTTATTTCATCCTTTTTAAAAATTATTATTCTTTACTTTTTCCTCCCCACATTCTAGTTTTCAGCTTTTTCTCTCTTCCCTGTTCCTAGTTCCCATTTTTCCTCTTTCTTGTGCTTCTCCCCATTCCTCGTTTTTCTTTTTGCATTTTCCCATTTTTTTTTCTTCATTGTTCTCCTACTCCACCTCTTTTCTTTTACTGTCCCTTCCCCAGATATTGTGGGCTTTTTTGTTTTGTTTTGTTTTTTCTTCTTCTTTTTCCCTTTTTCTATGCATATTTTTTTCTTTTTTAAAGTACTTTTAAAAATATTTTCTTTCATTTGCTGCCTTTACTCTTTTATTTTTCTTCTTTTTGATGATTGTTCCTGTATGTTTATGTGGTGTGTTTTTTCTCCTTTTGCTTTTACTTTTTTAATGATTTTTCAATTGTTGTTTTTATCTAACTGAATGGGGGACAGCAACCATGACAGTAAACACAACCACACCCATGCCTCCTGCAGCTCCAGTTAGTGAGTGAGAACCACTACTTCCTTCTCTACCAACTGGCCAATGATAAATGACCACCAAGAAGAGCCTGAGTCATGCTTAACTTCTCTTCACAAATAGTTAACAGAGATCTAGGCAGCCACTCTCATTCTCTATCACAACTCCCAGGAGACAGGTGGTGAATGCATAAGTGCTGCCAACTAATGAATAGAGGAACACGGTACCCTACTTACACAGATACATCCAAACAAAACAAAACAAAACTCATGGGTGAAGCACTCCAACATACAATCACCGATTAAATAGAAATACTACAGTGTCACAATGTCTCAGAGACAACAGACCATCACAGTCTACACAAAGAAGCAATAAAGTGGTAGAAAAAAGGGAGCAGGATACAGACCCAGAACAGATAAATGAGGAAGAAACAGCATTGGAAATCCCTGATAAGGAATTCAAAAGAATTATACTTAGGTATCTTCAAAGGGGGAGAGGATTCTGAGACCCCAGCTGCTTACTGCCCAGGGATCCATCTCTTAGCTGGGCAGGGTGAGGTTGTGTGAAGAGCAGACATGGGTCCGTTATTAATACGTCTCTGCTGCTCTTTGGGCGGGCTTGTGCTTACTCACTGATCTGCACTGAACACTTTCCCTCGTTACCCTCCTGAGAGGGACTGAGTCTCCGGGAGCAAGGTAAGCACGGGCGGGCTTGTGCTTAGTACCCAGGAGCAAGGTAAGCACGGGCGGGCTTGTGCTTAGTAACCGGGAGCAAGGTAAGCACGGGCGGGCTTGTGCTTACTCACTGA
>NW_006922590.1:350118-352777 GCF_000298275.1 Orycteropus afer afer
GACAAAAGAGGGGGAGGCCTTCAAGGAGATGGATTGATACGGTGGCTGCGATGATGGGCTCAAGTATAGCAGGGATTGTGGGGCTGGTGCAGGATCGGGCAGTGTTTCGTTCTGCTGTGCATGGGGTCGCTATGAGTCAGAAGCGACTCAATGGCACTTAACAAGAACAAAAACATCTTCAAAGGATTGAGAGACATATCAAGGACAACAGTGACAAAATTAAGGAAAACGCAGATAAAATGCTAGCATAATTTCAAAAGATAATACAAGAATAAAATGACAAAAAAAATGGAAATGATACAAACTCTACAGATAGAAATCAAGAAGATTAATAATAGTTGTCAGAAATAGATAACACATTGAAGGGGCAAAGGAGTAGAATTGAATTGATGGAAGACAGAATTAATGAGATTGAAGACAACTACCTGAACACTTCTTTAGAAAGAAATCAATCAGAAAAAGATCACAACAAAATGATGAAATCCTAACGTTCACATAGTATACCATCAAAATGAATAACCTATGTGTCATTGGAATTCCAGAACAGGAAGAGAAAAAGAAAACCACTGAGAAAATTGTCCAAGATTAGTTGGAAGAGAACTTCCCTGATATGATGAGATATTAAAATATATCCACTCAGGAAGTCCAATGAACCCAAAACAGTATAGACCCCAAAAGAAATTCACCATGACATAACATCATCAAACTCAACAAAACCAAAGACAAAGAAAGAATCCTGAAAGCAGCATGGGAAAAAATAAAAATTACCTACAAAGGGCAACCAATAAGACTCAGCTTTGTTTCTCAGCAGAAACTGTGTAGGAGAGAAGGCAATGGATTGGGATGTATAATATCCTGAAAAAGAAAAATTTGAAACCCAGAATTTTATACCCAGCAAAATTGTCCCTAAAATATGATGGTGAAATTAGGAGATTTCCAGATAAGCAGAAATTAAAAGAATTTGCTAAAACCAGACCACCTCACAAGGGATACTAAAGGGGGAGTACTTTAAACAGAGAACCAATAATAGCAAACAAATGACTATTAATATACAAGATGATGTAACACAGAAACCAACACATGCATGGAAGTATCCAAAGTAAAATAAGCTACAAGATTGTAAATGGAACCAGAGACATCAATTGGCAAATGAGAACAACTATAGACTAAAAAGAGGGGAAAAATAGTGTAGTTACAGAACTATATGGTGAGGAAATCAAGAGAGTTGGAAGATAGAACGGATTGTTCTAAGCTCGGGGAGAAAATTAGAAATCACAGGGTAAAAAATTTAAAACATTGAAATACTACAAAGCATCTTCTCAGATCACAATGCTATAAAATTAGAAATCAAAATAGGAAGATCAATGGGGGGAAAAAAAAAGAAACACCTGAAAACTTAACAACATCCTCCATAAGAAAGACTGGGTAACAGAAGAAATAAAAAATGAAATTAAAAAATTCCTTGAGTCAAATGAGTATGAAAACACAATATAGCAAAATCTTTCAGACACAGCAAAAGCAGTGATGAGAGGTCAATTTATGGCAATAAATGCACACACCAAAAAAGAGGAAGGAGCCACAATCAACACTTTAAACCAACATCTCCAAAAATTAGAAAAAGAACACCAAGAAAAGTCTACAATCACCAGAAGAAAGGAAACAATAAAGACTCGAGCAGAAATCAATGAAACAGAAAATAGAAAGACAATAGAAAAATCAGTAAGACTAGAAGTTTTTAAAAAAAGATTAATAATAAAATTGACAGACTGCTGGCAAATCTAACAAAAGAAAAGAGGGAGAGAATACAAATAACCTGAATAAGAAAGGAAATGGGTGACATCACAACAAAACTAACTCAAATAAAAAGGATAATATCAGGATACAATGAAGAACTGTACTCCAACAAATTTGAAAATCTGGAAGAAATGGATAGATTTCTAGAAACACACTACTTACCAAAACTAACACAGACTGATGTGGAAAAGTTGAACAGATCCATAACAAAAGAAGGAATTGAACAGGTCATAACAAAAATTACCAACAAAAAAACATCCTGGCCCAGACAGTTTCACTGGAGAATTCTACCCAGCATTCAGAGCAGAACTGACACCAATCCTACTCAAACTATTCCAAAACATAGAAAAGAATGGAATCTTCCCAAATTCATTTATGAAGGTAGAATAACCTTGATACCAAAACCAGGCAAAGACATCACTCAAAAGGAAAACTACAGACCTATATTCCTCATGAATATACATGCAAACACCTTCAACAACATATCAAGAAAATCATTCATTATGACCAAGTGGGTTTCATATCAGGTAGGTAAGGATGACTCAATATTAGAAAAACAGTCAACATCATCCACCACATAAATAAAACAAAGACAAGAATCACAGGATCCTATCAGTCAATCCAGGAAAGGCATTTTCTAAAATCCAACACCCATTCCTGATCAAAATTCTCAGAAAATAGGAATAGAAGGGATATTCCTCAACATAATAAAAGGCATCTATGAAAAACCAACAGCCAACATTATTCTCAATGGAGAGACTGAAAATATTCCCCTTGTGAACAGGAACCAGACAAGGTTACCCTCTATCACGACTTCTATTCAACATTATACTGGAAGTCCTAGTAAGGGCCATAAGGCAAGAAA
>NW_006922590.1:353248-354737 GCF_000298275.1 Orycteropus afer afer
ATATAAATGGAAGAACATCCCATGCTCATGGATAGGAATATTGAACATTGTGAAAATGTCAGTTCTGCCCAAAGCAATCTATACATTCAATGCAATCCCAATCCAGATCTCATCAACATTCTTTAGGGATATGGAAAAACCAATCACTAACTTCATGTGGAAAAGAAAGAGACCTCAGATAAGCAAAACACTATTGAAGAAGAAGAACAAAGTAGGAGGTCTCACCTTGTGGAATCTCAAAACCTACTATACAGCCACAGTAGTAAAAATTGTCTGGTATTGGTAAAATGACAGACACATAGACTAATGGAATAGAATTGAGAACCCAGAAGTAGATCCATCGACCTATGGTCAGCTGATCTTTGACAAAGGCCTAAAATCCATTAAATGGGGAAGAGATTGTCTGTTTAATAATGGTGCTGGCAAAACTGGAGATCCATTTGCAGAAAAATGAAAGAAGATCTGTACCTCACACAATACACAAAAACTAACTCCAGATGGATCAAAGACTTAGATGTGAAACCTAAAACTATAGAGTTCCTCAAAGAAAAACTAGAGACAAATTTAGGGAACCTAATATATGTCATAAATAGACTATCAATCATAACCCAAAATGCACAAACAGCAGAAGAGAAACTACATGAATGGGACCTTCTCAAAATTTAATTTGTATGTGCTTCCAAAGACTTCTCCAAAAGAGTCAAAAGAGAAATTACAGATTGGGAAAATTTTTTGGCAATGACATATCTGACAAGGGACTCATCTCTAGAATTTATAGAAAACTCCAACACTTCAACAATAAAAAGACAATCCAATTAAAAAATGGGAGAAGACATGAATAGACATTTCCCCAAGGAGGATATTCAGGTAGCCAACAAACATAAGAAGAAATGCTCATGATCATTAGCCATTACAGAGATGCAAATCAAAACAACAGTGAGATACCATCTCACCCCAGCACTAGAAGCAAAGTTCAACAAGACAGAAAATAACAAATATTGGTGAGGATAGGAGAGATTGGGATTTTCATACTCTTCTGGTAGGACTTTAAAATTATAGAACCACTGTGGAAAGCAGTATGGTGATTCCTTAAAAAGTTGGAATGGGAAATACCTTTTTATCTGGCCATTCCATTATTAGGCATATATCCTAAAGAAGTGAGAGCCAGGACAAGAACAGATACATACACACCCATGTTCATCGCAGCACTATTTACAATAGCCAAAAGTTGGAAACAACCTAGGTGCTCATCAACAGAAGAATGGATAACCAACCTATGGTATATACACACAAGGCAATACTATGCAACCCTCAAGAATAATGTAGAATCTGCAAAACACCGGTTAATATAGGTGAACTTGAAAAACATTATACTGAGTGAAATAAGTCAATCACAGGACAAATATTGTATTAGTCCATTATTGTAAAAAGTCAAGGAAATATTTACATATGGAGGGAAATTTTCCTTGTTGGTTACCAGAGGTGGGAG
>NW_006922590.1:355537-357929 GCF_000298275.1 Orycteropus afer afer
AAATAATAATAATAATAATAAAAAGACAATGATTAAGGAAGACTGAAGAGTAATTGATGCCTTTGAATTATGGTGTTGGTGATGAATATTAAATGTCCATCAACTTCTGGATGAACAAACAAGTGTGTCTTAGAAGAAATGCAACAGAAATGCTCTTTGGAAGGAAGGATGGTGAGACTCCATCTCATGTACTTTGACATGTTCTGCAGAGGGACCATTCTCTGTAGAAGGACATCCTACTTAGTAAAGCAGAGGTTCAGAGATCTGAGGAAGTTACTCGATAAGACGGATTGACACTGTGGCTGCAACAAAGGGGCTCAAGCAAAGCAGTGCTTGTGAGGACATCTCCTGAGCCCAAAGTGTTTCATCTCTTCTGCATGGTGTCACTGTGAGTTGGAAAAGACTTGAGGGCACCTGAAAACAACAGCACTGTCCTAGGCCAAAAGCTGATAAGACCATACTATCTTTCTAATCTCATTGAAACAATCATTTTCAGAGAATGCAAATAGCTGAATCAAGGAAGAGAAATTTTCTATAATGATTGGATGGATAATTCCCAAGTGTAGCCACATTTCCACTTAATTCACCAACATGCATGGAGAAATCAAATGGGCATCTGTTCTCAGTAAATCCTTATTTATACTCCTGAAAAATATACATATTAATGTCTTCAGACTTCTCTTATTTTGGGCTCCTCTTTATGGTGCCCTGTGGAGGACAGGCCAGCTGGACAGTTCCCCTTGTCAGCAATGTCCTGTTTTTTGTTGTCATTTCTTGAAGTCGTTGCTTCTTATCTTTATCCAAACACTTAATAACCCATCTCTAGGGATCTGGCTTTCTCCATCAAGGGAAAGAGTAAGGATTAGAGAATCTTTGCCTACATCTGTTATGTGCTGCTTCTCCAGTGTATAACCTTGTTCCTGCTCATGCACCTAGGACTACTGAGGTAGGCTGCTAAACCTCTGAAAAGTTTCATGGAAAGACTTTGATGTTTCTAGTAGGTTTACTGAAATTTTCAAAATTATGCAGTAATTCAATAAAGACACATTGTACCTTAGGCTGTGAAATCAAAGGTAATTTATTACCCTCATTATTGTACTCAGTTTCGATATCTGAATAAATTCAAGTAGGATTGTGTAATGTGCAGTACAGAACAACACCACCATCACCACCAAAGAAAGAGACAGTGAAATGCCCAATTACCCAGCAATGAATAGTACATCAACACTTTCCTTTTTCCTCATAGAAATTTAAATGCCTAAAGTAATTTCCAGCTGCTTCATAAATATATGAAGGAGCTCTTGGGGCACCGTGGTAAAGCATTTAGCTAGCTGCTACCCAAAGGTCAGTGGTTTGAACCCACCAGCTGTTCTACAGAAGAAAGATGAGGCAGTTTGCTTCCATAAAGATTTACAGCCCCAGAAACCATATGGGGGTCACAGTGAGTTGGAATCACTTCGATGGCTGTGTGTTTGTATATATGAGATATCTTAACCCTAAAACATGTATATCCTCTATCTTTTATTTCACAATCTTCTTAATCACAACAGAGAAATCTCAAGTTCTTATTTAAAGTAAAGTTTCTTCTTTAACAGTGGTGGCAGGCTTGTAGTAGAATTTGTGTAGTTCTTTCATTGTTTCAATTGAAATATTCCAGAAATTCAACAGAATGTGATATTACAACAATACCAGCCTTACTCTATTTCCACGAAATTTAGGACACACACACATATCTATACATCATAACATCAAATGCAGCCCGTGTAGCTGCTTATACATAGCAATAAATTATCTCATAAAATGCACATCTCAAGTAGAAGTTTTGCCTTTTAGAAAACAATATGCACTATAATAATATAGGTTCATATTTTTATTAACAACCAGAGTTGACTATAAAAGCTTATAACTTTTGGGGAATAGAAAGAGAATATGGAAGCCAGACGATAAGATTTTTTTGTTTTGTAACATTAGCACAATTCCTGTTAATTGCTACTAGTTGTCTGAGGTTTGTAACCAGTGAAATTAAAAGTAAATTGATTTGGGAGCTATTGAGCTGTACTCATAAAAGATTTAAAAATATATGCTGGCATTATTTTTATTTTAAACTACTCACCTTTTAGAAGCAGTTGCACTGTAAGAACTGGACTGATATTGTGCCTTAACAAGATTTTGACACTACCTAAGCCTCCATCATTTAAGAGAATTGGTTAACTGAGAGCTGGGAAGATGGCAGACTAGATAGAAGGACTGCACAGACCCTCTTCAACAAAGAAAAGGAAAACCAAGTAACACAGACACAGAAGTTAATCTTGGACCCCTGAGCCTTGAAGAGAAGGATTCAGAAGTAGACTAAACCCCAACTAGCAGAAGAATTTGCGTGAAAATACCAAAA
>NW_006922590.1:358542-359026 GCF_000298275.1 Orycteropus afer afer
CTCCAACCTACCTTCTGGGCCCACACAGGGGTTCCATTGCAATCTGTGTGCTCAGACAGAGCCTGGGTGCCCTAAGCAGTCCTCGTCAGATTTTTTTTTTTTCTTCTTCTTTCTTTTTAATTTTTTTTTCTTTCTCACTCCCTTTTTGCCGGTGATTAGTTTGCTTGTATTTGTCCGTTCCAAACCAACTAATATTATTGATACATTTGTCCTTTTTATTATTATTCTTGATCTTCCCCTACCATGTCTTAGTTTTCAATAGTTTTCTTTTCCCTGTGCTTGGTTGGGATTCTGCCCCCCCAATTTAAGGGTTTTTGTTGTTGTTGTTTGTTTTTTTGTTTTTTGTTTGCTTTTTCTTCTTTTCCCCATTTTTTCTTTTTTTTTTTTCCTCTCGTGGCTAATCCCATTCCTTGTTTTTCTTTTTTGCAATCTTCCTATTTTTTTTCTTCGTTTGTTATTCTCCTTCCCTATTTTTTTTTTTTTT
>NW_006922590.1:364369-367897 GCF_000298275.1 Orycteropus afer afer
ACTTTCTTCTCCAGTGCACATGGAACTTTTTCTATGATAGACCATATGTTAGGCCATAAAGCAAGCCTTAGTAAATTTAAAAACATCGAAATACTGCAAAGCATTCTTCTCAGATCATAATGCTATCAAGTTAGAAATCAGCAATAGGAAGATCAACAGGAAAAGAGTAAAAAAAAAAAAAAAGAGAATTGGTTAATTCTTTTGAGCTTCAGTTTCTCATGATAGTATCTTCCTAAAGACAGAGCATCAGCCCGGATACTCTCTGGAAAACACCCCAAACTCTCTTTTGTTGTGCTAATTTCAGCATTGTTTATTCAATTGTTATGGTATAAACCCAAACATATTCAATATAAATTGATTAAATAACATAAGTCAATGCAACTATGAATTGAAGGAGCTCAGTATATGTATTCTCAAAGTCAGAAAGAAAACATACTAAATCGCCAATGACAGTTATGGTTTAGAAGTGAGATTGAGCAGTCATGACAGGAGAAGAAGGACTGTTTTTTTTTTTTTTTTTCCTTTTTGATTCTGGGTAGTGCACAAATAGTTTAATGAAATGCGTATTGTAAAATGTGTGATCATGTAATTAAAACACCTGGTGAAATGATAAAATACAACTGTAAAAGCTCAAATGGAGAACTCTCACATCTCCCTTATTGTACTTGCATGCACTTCTCTCTCTGAAAATTCATTACAGCCAGAAAGATGCAACTATTAGTCTTTTCCACCGTTTGCCCTCAAGAGAAAACAAGCATAGCAAAAAGAGTCATGCATTTTAACTATTACCTTGCAATTTCTTAGCTCTTGCATCCCTGGCATTGAGTTAAACTTCGTAATTAGAGAATAAAATGCCTTCATTGGTCTGTTTTCCTGTGCATTTGAGATTGACTTATAAACATTCCTCAAAAATGATTGAGAAAAATAAAAAATGCCAAGAAACTGAGTAAAAGATATTGTCCTACCTACCATGACTGACATTAACAGAGGGTGGATAAATCAGAACTTGACCTATTTGAGTAATTCACTCCAGATAGGAACACTGAAATCACTCCAATTAGAAGGAAGAATGATGCAAGTATTAGAGCATTGCCCTCTCTATGTGGACGTTTGCAGTGTGGAGTCAGGTTTTCTGGGTAGCCCATATAGGGAAACCTTAAAGTTCATGTGATCAGTTTTTACCTATAGATCCTTGGCTGATGCAGTGGTGGCCCGCTCTCCTCATTAGACTTTGTCCATCTATGTGCAGTTGTCCTAGCAGTTTGAGAAGCTGTCTGTGGTTCTCAAATTGTATTATTAATCCTACTAATACTAGCTAACACTGTACTTGCAGTAGGTAAAGACATTATAGTTCTGACTGATATATTGTTGTTGTTGTTAGGTGCCATTGAATCGTCTCTGACTCATAGTGATACTATGCAAAGCAAAACGAAACACTGCCCAGACCTGTGCCAGCCTCACAATCCTTGCTATACCAGAGCCCATCGTTGGAGCCACTGTGTCAATCCATTTCGTGAAGGGCCTTTTCTTTCCTTGTTGACCCTCCACTTTACCAAGCATGATGTCCTTTTCCAGAGAATGATACCTTCTAACAACATGACCACAGTAGGTGAGACGAAGTCTTGCCATTCTCACTTCCAACGAGCATTCAGGCTGCACTTCTTCCAGGACAGATTTGTTAGTCCTTTTAGCAGACACTCTTAGCATTCTTCTCCAACACCACAACTCCAAAGCATCAACTCTTCTTCGGTCTTCCTTATTCATTGTCCAGCTCTCACATGCATAAGAGGTGATTGAAAATACCATGGCTTGGGTTAGGCACACCCTAGTCTTCAAAAAGACATCTTTGCTCTTCAGCACTTGAAAGAGGCCTTTTGCAGCAGATTTGCCCAATGCAGTATGTCATCTGATGTCTTGACTGCTGTTTCTGTTGATACTGATTGTAAAACCAAGTAATATGAAGTCCTTGACAATTTTAATCTTTTCTCCATTTATCGTGAAGCTCTTTATTGGACCAGTTGTGAGGATTTTTTTATTTTTTTATTTTTTTCATGTTGAGGTGTAATCCAGACTGCAGACTGTAATCTTTAAGCTTCATCAGTAGGTGCTTCAAGTCATCCTCATTTTAAGCAAGCAAAGTTGTGTTGTCTGCATATCACAGGTTGTTAATGAGTCTTCCTCCAATCCTGATACCACGTTCTTACTCATATAATCCAGTTTATTGGATTATTTGTCAGCATACAAGTTGCATAAGTATAGTGAGAGGATACACATTCCCTTCTTGATTTTGAACCATGCACTATCCTGATCTATGTACAGGTTTCTCATGAGTACAATTAAGGGTTCTGGAATTCCCATTCTTCTCAACGTTATCCATAATTTCTTATGATCTACAAAATCAAATGCTTTTGCATAGTCAACAAAACATAAGTAAACATCTTTCTGGTATCATTTGCTTTCAGCCAAGATCTATCTGACATCAGCAATGATATCCCTTATTCCTCATTGACAAAGGGGCAGGGAGACCACACCTTCTGACCTCCTCTAACCCTACAAGAGGAAGACAGAATCACCATCAATAGCCCAAGGCCTATCCCTGAGAGGCCAGACATGTCACCTCCCTCCAGCCATTTCACCAACTCTGACACCAACCGTGGTTTTGGGAGGACCACAGCACCCACCACCTCTCTGCTGGGTTCAGTAATTTGCTGCAGTGGCCACACAGAACTCACAGATTATGGAGTTTATTAGGGAAGCAACAGGCTACAATTCAAGTTCAAGAACATGCTCAGTCTCTCTCAGTCTGCTGTCTCTCAGCCAACAATCTCTCTCATTCTCCTTCCCAGCAGTGCATGTCAGTGTCTCTCTCCCAAGAGTGCATGTCTCACAGTCTTTCTCTCAGCAGCACATGCCTCTCGCATCTCTCTTTCAGCAATGCATGTCTCTCACGTCTCCCAGTTGGCAATGAGAGATTCCTTCTGACTCTAGGAGGGCTCCTTTTGAGCCTGGCAGAGTGACCAAACCCACCAATCCCAACATCAGAATTCTATACCCCTGAGAGAGAGTGAACTTCCCAGAAAATTACTTCATGGTGGTTCAACAGAAATACCCCAGGTGGGTATTTCCTGTAGCAATCAGGAGCTACTCAGTTGCTCATGGCAAATTCCACTACAGAGTTTACAAAGACTTATGGATAGAAAAGCCATATTGTGTAATTTACTACACCACACACACTACTTCTGAATCCAGCTTGTATGTCTGGAAGCTCTCTGTCAATATGCTGCTGCAACCGTTTTTGAATTATCTTCAGCAAGATTTTACTTCACATCATATTAATGATATTGTTTGATAATTTCAACATTCTGTGGGATCACCTTTCTTTGGAATGGGTACAGATATGGATCTCTTGCAGTCAGTTGTCCAGGTAGCTGTCTTCCAAATCTCCTGGCATAACCAAGTGAGTGCCTACAGTGGGGCATCTGTTTGTTGAAACATCTCAATGGGTATTCCGTCAATTCCTAGAGCCTT
>NW_006922590.1:368712-372314 GCF_000298275.1 Orycteropus afer afer
GTATAGCTGTTACTTATGTTGTTGAGGAAAGGTATTTGCGATGAGTAATTTATTGGTCTTGCAAAATATTATCACACGATCTCCAACATTATTTCTATCACCAAGGCTATATTTTACCAGTAACTCTTCTTTGCTTCCAACTTTTGCATTCCAGTCACCAGTGATAATCACCACATCTCAATTGCATGTACAGTCAATTTGAGACTGCAGAAGTTGGTAGAAATCTTCAATTTCCCATCTTTGGCTTTGGTGGTTGGTGCATAGATCTGAACAATAGTAGTATTAATTACTGATAGGCTTTCCAAAATCTAGGGAGGACATGAAACTACTTAAGTCAGGAAGAGTCACTGGGTGTGGGAAGAGAGACAGAAGAATGCCAAGTAGAGAGACAGCTTGGCCTGGTTTGCTCTGGCCTATTTAGCTCATCAGATTCCTAGAAGTATTAATATGCTTCAATATCCTTTATCAATATTTTTTTCATTCTCCTCCATTCTCTCAAAATGTGTCCCAATTGCTATGTTCTTCTTATCAAGCTACAGCAGTGGTGTAGACAGTTGAAGTTTAAAGTTATTTAATTGACTTTTAAAATTTAGTTTAATATTTGTAAGTCCCAAAACAATGTACAACAGTTGTTGTAGATGATGGGGAAAGAAGTTGAACCTCTGCTCACAAATAACTTAATTTCAAAGAACAAATTGTGAAATGTACAGCTTTTCTTGGTGATATTTCACTGCATTGTTTGAGCATATGACTTTGTGTTTTACTTAATTGTGTGACAACATAACTCTTAAGGTCGGAATGCAGTGCTTTGCAGTTTTCTGTTGTAGAATTTAGTCTCTGTGTGACGAGTTTAAAAACTGTTATTTCTAGATGCGAAAAGAGAAAAATTAGTACCATATTTTTATAAGATATCTGAGGAAATTTTAAGTCCTTTAAAACAATGTTCCTCTAAACACAGACTTTAGCATAAGTTAAAATCTGTCCTGAAAATGGTATAGAGTTAATAGAGGTTGACAAAGTAAGAAAAATGTTGAGCATATACTACTTCTGGTACTTTAAAATTTCTTGTACTGAAAAAGGTTATTTAAAAATACTTATGTAGCAATGATTTGACATCCTGGCTAATTTACCTTTGAATTGCAGTGTCTAGTTTTAACATGAATGAGGGATGATAACTTAGCTTGGGCGACTGGCAATCTTTTAATATAATGGACTTACACTATAGTTTTAAAAACAATCCTGTATCATTTATTTTCTCTGAAGAGATGGATGTAGTTTGAAATTAATGAGTTGTCCAATAAGTAGGTAATATCTGTCCTTTTGTGGGCGCCAGGAGAGATGTATATTTTTGTTCGTTAAAGTAGAGCTGATTCTAAAGGACTATATTTCAAATTTTGACATTGGCTTTGTGAAGATCATTTGAAAAAGAAATGAAGACATCTTTTATTAATATAATTTAATAATATGTAACAATATTTTAATTTAAACCCACATTTGAGAAGCAATAACTGAAGATGTATTATTTGTCTAAAGTGCACATAGTGGGAAATAACAAGGAAGAATTGTCCTTGTCATTAGGAAGTTAAACATGTATTCTAGGACGTTTAGGGTACCTGAACACATGAAAGAGCTTTAGTGGCATAGTGCCTAAGGCATTTACTGCTAACCAGAAGGCTGGCAGTCCAAACACACCAGCCACTCCTCTGTAGGAAGGTTGGACAATCTACTTCAGTTGTGGTACCACCTCAGAAAGCCAAGGAGGGGTCACTATGAGTCGGATCCAACCAGCCGGTTCTGACTCGACAGCAGTGGTTTTTGGGAAAGACTGAAGTAAACATTATCTAACAAAATGAATCAATGTTTTCAGAAAAGGGAGAAAAATATATAGGTTGCAGAAATTAGAAATTTTTGTTTGTTTGTTCTTTTCTCCCCCTTTCCTACCCATAAACCCAATTCTGTTCGACCATGTGTTAGGATATCTTTAGATAGAACTAGAGCGACATATTAGATGTCTCTCTTAAAAATTTATAGTCCAGATTTTTCAGCTTCATCAGACTAAGTCATAGCTGTCTACCTTGTATTTTCATTTCTTTTAAGCCATCACAAGATTATGCCCTTAATACTATCTCCTAGATTTTATTTCCAGTCTCCACTTTAGGGCCTATATAATGTTGCCATTCTCCTGGACATTGGGAAGAGGTATATAAATCCAGACGTGTGAGAAGCTCATATTCCTATGCAATTTAATGAGCATAAATATTTATGAAAATAAGAGTATTAGAAAGATTTTATTAGAACAGTGGGTAAAGATAAGGTTATTTATCTTACCTTTTCTGACAAGTTTTTCTCTGCCAGAAAGATGTTTACTTGTGTTTTATTGACTTTGCAAAGGCATTTGATTATATGGATCATAAAAAATTATGGATAACATTGAGAAGAATGGGAATTCCAGAACACTTAATTGTGCTCATGAGGAACTTGTACATAGACAAAAAAACTGTCATCCAGACAGAACAAAGGCTTACTGCATGGTTTAAATCAAGAAGGGAGTGTGTCAGGTTTGTATATTTTCACCATACTTAATTCAGTCTTTATGCTGAGCAAATAATCCCAGAAGCTGGACTATATGAAGAAAAATGTGGCTTTGGGATTGGAGGAAGACTTATTAGCAACCTGTGATATGGAGATGACACAACCTTGCTTGCTGCGAGTGAAGATGACCTGAAGCACTTGCTGATGGAGATCAAAGACTACAGTCTGCAGTATGGATTACAATACCACATAAAGAAAATGAAAATCCTCACAACTGGACCAATAAGCAGCTTCATGAAAAATGGAGTAAAGATTGAAGTTGTCAAAGATTGCATATTACATAATTCTTCCACAATCAACCCCAGTGGAAGCAGCAGTTAGGAAATCGATGACACATTACAGTGGGCAAATCTGTGGTAAAGGACCTCTTTCGAGTGCTGAAGAGCAAAGATGTCTCTCTGAAGACTATGGTGTGCTTAACCCAAGCCATGGTATTTTCAAGCACCTCACAGTCATGTGAAAGCTGGACAATCAACAAGGAGGACTGAAGAAGAGTTGATGCTTTTGAGTTGTGGTGTTGGTGAAGAATACTGAAAATACCATGGACTGCCAAAAGAACTAACAGATTTGTGCTGGAAGAAGTGTAACCTGAGTGCTCCTTGGAAGAGAGAATGGCCAGACTTAATCTCACCTACTTTGGTCACATTGTCAGAATCGACCATTCCCTGGAGAAGGATATTATGCTTGGTTAAGTGGAGAGTCAGTGAAAAAGGGAAAGGCCCTCAATGAATTGGAGAGACATAGTGGCTGCAACAATAGACTGAGGTTTGGCAAGGATTGTGAGGTTGGCACAAGACCAGGCAGTGTTTCATTCCGTTGCACATAGGGTCACTGAGTCAGAGTCAACTCGATGGCACCTAACAACAACAACAACCAAACTCTTTGTGACTGACCCCAATTCTTTCCCGTACCCATTCAACTTCTACCTTCTCTGTTAATACATGTGAATGATTATGATGAAGCATTAGGATTGAGGTAAAATTGGGTCACAGCAGTACTTAGGCGCAAAA